>NW_015386893.1:133656-151144 GCF_001527695.2 Protobothrops mucrosquamatus
CCTTGAAGCTATGACCTTGCAGGTCTGTAAAGCAAAGGAAAACTGAAAAAAAATCATAAGCAGTTCTAGCAAGTGAGTGCTTTGCTTAACAACCAAGTTACTAATTGTAGTTGTGCCAATTGTGCTTGCTAAACAAGGACTACATGTACATATTCCAGGAAGGCACATAAGTATTAATATTCATTGCTGTCAACTTGTCTGCACTTTGAAATCAAAATTGGTGGTCCTCCAATAACAATATAAGGCAACTTCTCCAATGGCTCCACGCCTCCAGAATCTGTTGCTATCTGGGATCTGCCAGGCTTAAAACAAACAAACTTTAGGGGAAGCCCTGAAGATATATTTATTCCATCTAGCCATTTCTTCTTTTCAGTTTCACTGGGTATGGGAGAGGATAGGCTGCCTACAAAATAGCCAACACCTGTGCTGCAATTGTCCTGTCCCTTTAAGTCCTCCCCCAGCCAGTACAGCAATTGTTGGCTATAAAAGCTGATCAGGGAGGCAGCTGGGTGTGGTGGTGGTGTTGATGTGTGGGAGAGAGGGAAGGTGGTGTGTGTGTGTTCCTAAAGCAGCCTAAAGTAGATATACTATTTTCCAGCAATAGGACTCATAAGTAGTAAGTTGGGGGGCCAGTAGGAATAGTAGTAGTAGAAGTGGGAAAGAGTAGTAATAGCCACTAAGTGCTTTTGTGCGTTTTGCCCGGGGACCTGTTGTGCTGGTAGTGTTTTGGAGTCCAGTAAAAGAATTCATGACAAAGTGGTGACAAAAGGTTGGAATAGCCAATAAATGTAGAATATTCAAAAAGAGGGCAACTAACACAAGGGGGAAAACCATACAAGGTGGCTTAAACTCAGTGAAAAGAAAACCAACTTTGGCTAAAAAAAAAAAGTTGCTGCAAAAGGAGTTTGGGCCTTGCAGAGTTCAGATTTTTCAGGAATTAGCCAGCATCCTGCCTGCTGAAACTAACTTCTTTATCAGAGCTTACACCAAGCATGGAAAAGGCAGAAGGGACAGATTCCTCCTTTGAGGAGGCTACTACAGCGTGCCTGGCTGAGGAATTCTGGGAGTTGAAGGCCATGAGTCATAAAAGGGCCGAATTTGAAGACCCCTGATCTATAGTAAAGCCAAAGCAAAAGGTGGACCAGCCTGAAATGGGGCTAGGCATGGATACTTGGGCCAATATCATTGCAGAGCTGATAAGATGGAGCAAAAGGAAAGGCTGAAATTCATTAAAGAGGAAAAGGAGCAAATTTGGAGGGAGAAAGTAAAGATAGGCTGGAATCAAAGGAGTGAAAGAGAGGCAAGAAGAGTTTAAGGGGCCCGATAGACCTACTTAAAGGGATACAGTCACCAGAAGGGGCAGATTCAATTGTAAATTAGTTTTCAGAATGTGTAGAGTGGAGGTTGTCCCAAAGACATTAAAATTCCCAAGGTGTCAGAGGAGAAGAAATAGAAGCCTATTTTACCAGTTCAAAAGAGAAGCTACCTCTTGTAAGTGGCCTGAGAGTGGATGGGTGGTGTGACCAGCCCCATGTTTAATAGGAAAGGCTTTGAGAGCTTATAGAAGACTTCCAGCAAGAGAAGTAGTGGATTACTCTCATATGAAAGACATAATCCTATACAGATAGGCTGTCACTCTTTACACCTATGATAAACATGAAGGGATGTTTGAATTGTGAACAATGTTGGAAGACTAGGCAAAAAAATGGTTGAAGCCAGATGGAAAAAAGCAAAGGAAAAGTGATAGGGAAAATCATTTCAGAACAGTTTCTACCGGTACCCCCTACCAAACTGAGGTTTTGGGTACAAAAACACAGCTCAGATTGGCTAAGGACTACATGGCAGCAAAAAAGTTAGGATATTAGAAGAGAAGATTCAGAAAGAGAGAGAATAAGAAAGCCTGTTCCAGAAAGTAAAAACCTTAAGGAGCCGGAAGAGAGAAAGGTGAAAGAAATAGAGAATCCTTTAGCTTTTACCCAAACTAAAGGGAAGGCCTTGGGAGGACAAAAGACCATAGACGACCTGTGGGAAAAGTGGCCATTTTGTCCAAAGATTGTTTAAAAGTGAAGGGGGAAAAAGAATGGCTGCAGTATCGTGTCTCTGAGAAAAAAAATTATAATGCCAGCAAACCTAAACAAGGCAACAAATATGGAGAAAGAGCCTCTTAGAGTCTGTGTTTGGGCAGACTGAAATGTCTCATTTGTCCAAGTAAAGGCAAGAGGGAATGGAACAGGTAATGGTGATAGGAGTTATCCCCAACTTGCCATGTAACCTAGTAATTGGAACAGGCTTTCCATTTACTGAAGTGGGACTCGGAGAAAAGATTCAAGAGGCTAAGATAGTGGGAGTAACTACAAAGGCCCTGTCTAAGGTAAAGTTGAGAATGGAGCAGAAGCAGGAAGGGAAGGAACCTGGGATTATTGTAGCCATCTTGATTTTAATACAAATGAAATGTCCTAGAATGGAGAAGTGGGAGAGTGGAATAGTGAGGGATGAGTAGTAGCCTCTGAGTGCTTGTGTGTGTATGTGTTGCCCAGGGACTTGTGTGGTTGTTTTGGAGCCCATTGACTTGGGTATATGTAAAACAATGCATAACTGTTTTTACTTTAATGCTCCCTGGATGTTTTAATTGCCAGGGTTTGAAGAATTTCCTACACTTCTGTGGTGCTGGCTTCAATTTTTTTTATAGCATTGTAGGTAGCTTTGGAAGGCTGAAAGCATACTTCTATATTTATTAAATTTATATGCCACCCATTTCACTATCAAATGACTAAATATTATAAACATGCTGAAGCATGATCATTAGTGGCTCATTTTCAGAATAAAACAGAAGGGTAAACAAATTAACATGACAAAAAGATTCTACACTGTTGGACCAAGTAACATTCTTAGACCAATGGGGGAAATATTTAATCAAAGAACAAAGTAAACTTACAGTCAATTTGCAGAAAAAAATCAATGGAACCAATCATATGAACAGTATCACATTAGGTGCAGATGATACGTTGTAGGTGAAAAAGGCAATGCATTTGAATGATGTCCTGATAGCTGTAGTCCATGCAAGTTGAAAATTCCTCCATGACTTATTTCTTGAGTAGGCACAAATTGGCACTATTGAGAAGTTTATTTTACATTGTTTCTCTTCCCAAGTCTTTTAAAAATGGTTATTTACAAAAGAAGGATATCAAAAAAATGTGGGTAGTAGACCATTTCTGGGTCACAAAACTCCCTCTGTTGACTTGTAAAAGCAAGACCAGTCTTCTCTAATGGTGCCTTCAAGGAGATGACCACCCTCTTTATCATCTCCCAAGGCTATGCTACAAAGAATTAGGACAACTAAAGTCCAAGTTATCAGGAGGCAAGAGATGAGGGAAGGCTGAGTGATTGGTTGGAAGTATTTTGTACCATGGTATAGCTCCTTAAAAGTGAGAAAATCCCCACCTCCTATTAACAGTTGTAGGGTTCATATTACTAACTCTGCAAAAAGCACCAGCTTCACTGCCAATATTGGTAATTATTCTAAAACAATAGAACAGAACAAACAAGATATTACTAAAATATTTCAATGACTTTTCAAATCTATGGTAAGGTAGAAAACCAGTAACTGCCACTTCTTAGAAATGAAATCAACCGGGTTCCCTGAAATTATGCACAACAAAACTATCAGTGATGTTTTGCTGTGGAAAGACCAAAACCCAGCAATGTATATCTTCTCTCAGATTTATGTTAGTTTTGGAAAGCTTCACAAGATCTTTATTCACCTTTAAAAATATTTTACTTTTCGTAATACTTGAATCTTGAAATTGAAGTATATGGTTTCAATCTCAAGCTTTATAGTCTACTACATCATTTCAACTCCCAATGTCACACAAAGGAAGCCTGTACAAACCATCCCTTGTTTTGGATTTTATTCCAGTTTTGATTTTCCTTATACAATTGTGTGCATAGTTACTCATTACTAAATTTGATTAGTTAATCCCACAATATTATGTATATAGATTAAGTTATCTACCATTCCTAATATTTTTCTCTCTAAGAAGTTAGGAGTTCCTGATATTTCTAGATCTCTTAAGAGATAGGTGCAGGGAAGTCTCCTCCTAGTGCACTAATCTCCAAAACCCAGTTTGAGAGAACTGATTCTATGAAAAAGGTGGGATATAATACCTGCTGTACAGATGTTTTGGATGATATGGTAATACAAATTGACATTGAGCTTATTACAATGGAGAGGTATTAACAGTAGGCTAAAAGTTTCTAATGGTACATGGCCACATCAAATCTCTGAGAAGAGCCCGAGTGATTATAACTGAGGATCAACAAGTAGCCAGTTAAACATCTTTATGCCAGTTGCTGCCCACAAATATTAGTATGCTTCTATGATCATCTTTATTTGGATAAAGGGGGTTGCTTTTCAATTTTAATACTGGAATTGAAGTAAGAAAGAGATGAAAGTGAGATGCCATGCTTTCAAACTTTTCTGATAGAAGGCAGCTGAGGATTTGGGCTTATATTCCTCAATCATCAGGATGTGGCTTCCTTGATTTGTGGAAAATTCATAACATATTTATAGGGAAACACATACATTTTAAAAGAACATTTAATTTCCATTTGTTTAAATTAATACATGAAAAATACAGGTAAAATAGTAATAATGCTAATACTCTTAAGGCAACACAAAAAACATTCTGCATTTCTTCTTTTTATACATTATTCCTTAATTACTACTTACTGGTATTTTAACAATCACTCATATTCCATTGATTTCATAAATATTTAGAAAGTAGATAGCAGATTAAAATATGGCACATCTTCATATATTTACCAAATGAAAGTATAAGTCTGTTGGATTAGATCCCAGTTTCATATAAAAACCAGCATATTAAAAATGTAAAATGTCTTCCAGGAAAGGAACTTTGTTTAACAGAAATCCCTATAAAAGGCATTCCGAGTGATGTAATTTTAATGCTTTGTCATTCTCTCCAGTATTCCTTTAGTTCCTATGTATATGGTAACCATTGAGTGCCCAGTTTTGTACTTCTCCACTGCTGAACAATGCAAAGAAAAGAGCTCCAAATAAGTTAAGGGCAGAAGCAATATAAAACACGTTCCGCCATTCTTCTATAGTGTTCTGGTAAAAGAGGAATACAAAGGATAAATCAATACAGCAGGATGATGCTCAAGAGTGAGAAAAATGCTTTCCATTATGTTATTCATTCATTATCCTCTTGCAACTCTTTTGTTTTATCCTTTTCATTCTTAATCTCATTAAAAAAATTATTCTTCTTTCTCGATATTAGATGTAATTAACTCAGTTAACAGCTCAGCAATTTTCAACTTTCTTATAAGGGGAAGGAGATTTATAGTTTAATGATTATTACAACTGAATTCACTAATACTTAGTATTTGTGCCAGACTCTTATATCTAAATAAAATTATTCACACTCGTAACTTTCCTCCAAAGAGCTCTATTGTTCTATTTCATCAACCTTGAGAGTTGAATTAAAAAGGAATAAAGTATGTGGTTTAAAATTATCCATTGAACTGCATGGCTGAGTGAAAATTCAGCTTTGATATAGGCATGTGAGGCAATCTGAGATTGTGTCAAAATGACCACAGGTTCATAGTGACATCATGACACAAACTCCCCTCTTGCATACTTGTGGCCTACAGTCTCTTGCTGTTAAGTAAACTGACAGTAATTTATGTGATATCCCACCATTCTATCTCCACTGTAGATACCAATGAAAGTGGGGGCTTTCAGCTGCTACCTTGATATCCAGTGCCATTATTTCAACTGTGAAAGAATTTTAAAAACCCCTATCTTAAAAAAAAAAAAAAAAAAGTCTGCCCACCATCCATGAGAAAAGTGGACTAGTCAGTTTGGCCAGGATTAAAACTATGCAGTTTGAAAAGGAATCCTAGAAATGAGGTTGAGCAAAGCACAGAAAAATAGTAGTAAACATAAATATGAATAACTAGTGAATACAGCCAAGAAGAAACGAGAAAAACCTACAGATGGTAACTAAAGAAAGAAAAGAACTTGGTAAAAGTTAGATTGAGGAAAAACTACACACTCAATTGAACACTTTGGGCTAACCCTTCAGTGCTTTGCTTGCAAATTTCCAGTAATTCATAACTGGAATAACAAAATGCATAAAGAATTGTGTGAATATTGATATAGCTGAGGCATTTTAATTCTCATTGTTAAATAAAATTCAATGCTATTTCACCACTGTACAGCAGAAGTTATAGCCAAGAAATTTGCTTCCACCTACTGCAAGATCTCTGTTAACAAACTAACTATAGCAGTTGCACTATGCGCTATGTATATTAGAACTTTCTAAGCATATGGACAAAGAGAGCTAGCACTAATTAACAATTATTTTAATTCCATGTTAGGTTATGGCTACTGTTTGACTTAGGCACATTCTACTCTGCCTTGCTGAATTGCAACCACAGGCATAATTAAATAGCAAGAAGTCAGAAGGAATGGAGAATGCGAACATTCAATAATTTCTCTTACAAAAAAAATGTAGATATCGCACTCCCTATCTTATTCAGGAACAAGTACCAAGTTTAAGTAACATCACTTTACTGACTTAGATACCACTGCAATGTGTGGAAATGGAAAATAAGAATTCAGTTAAGATTTAAATGAGCTCATATTGAAAAGTACCATTTATTTCTGATTTAAAGCATTATTTTAGAGAACTGGAAAAGTGATACTTGAAAGTAACAGATTTATTTATTTTATTTGCATGACTACTATAAAAAGGACAAAAGAGCTATAATTATAATTTGTATATGTGGTTCTTACCGCATACATAAGCTACAGTCTAAGTTAGAACTTTAACCCTAGTTTCTAAAGATGCTTAATACACACTGAAATATAACTGACGTTCCTCCAGAATTACATTGAGAAAAAGAAATTTCTGAAGCTGTTTAGTCAAAGTTACAAACTTCTAGCTATATGGCCTTTTTAAAAAAATGACAAAACATTATTGTGAATATATAAGAAACATTCTTTAGAGGTCTGGCCTATATACTTAATTAATATTTTGAATTCATGTTTCCTTTCTTGTGCTGTGTTATCTCCTGATTATATCCTAATTTTATTTTACATTTACTTGACTTGGTTGCTGACTTTGGGAGTTATTTTGCACTGCTTTGTGAGAAGAATTATTTTAAAATAAGAGATTTGTATTGGGGAATCTCGGAAAAAAATTCTTTGCTAAAGGATATATTTTTACAGAATTCTATCAATAAATAGAATATTAAGGGAAATACATAATTGTATTTATTTATTAATATGTAATTTAAGAAACACTCATGTGAATATTATTTTCTTGAAAGTATTTAGATAGATTGGTGTGATTTTTCTTAAGTAACAAAGTGTGATTTAATAGTGTCCTTTTCTGGGATGTTTTTCTAACTTCTCAGTCCGGCCTACAATCTTAGGATTTTGTGGTGATTTCTTATCAAGAATAAAGCGGGTCCTTAATGCTCAGCATTCTGAGTTTAGCAGGGGAATGCATTATTATTCAACTAATAATGGTACACAAGCCTGGTTTTTTTTTTAAATTTCTAAAAATAAAATAAGTGTGACTTACACTGTGAGTCAAAGTCTTAGCAACAAGTGGTCCCACCATTCCTGGAATAGTGCCAAATGTATTTGTGATTCCAAGGAGGATGCCAGCATAGCTAAGTTAATAAGGGAAAATGAGGATTAGTCATTGGAACTTTCCAACTCTCAATTTTGCAATTCTTTTCCTGCCCCTTCAGAACCAGATTATATTATATGTGTACTTCCAGAACAGAGGAATTTTCTCAACAGCAGTCCAAGCATTTTGGCATCCAAAGCCCTCCTGACAGACTGAAACGGGAGACTAGAAAGAATTTCACACATGATTCATCCACTTGTCTGCAAAGGATTAGAAACGCTTCTCATGTGTCCAAGCTTCTCAGAAATTAGCAAAGGGATTCTCGCTGCAAATTAAATGGTCTCTCTCCAACTTCATTTCAGCTCAGACTTGACAACTAAGATAAACTATACTTTCCAACAGTATTGTTATTTAATAAAGAGACATATACAGTAGATACCTATGGTATGCACCCAGCAAACATTAACCACAAAGTCTGTCTCAAAACAGCTCAGTGTAGCATTTCCCCCCCACAAAAAAGTAAGATATTCCTTCCATTAAGAAATTTCTTAGTTGTATAATGTCTACAATGGGCTCTTTTCAACAATCATGCCAATTACAAGAGAATCTCAATACACACAAAAAATTGTCCTTCTGGGATGAAACAAAGGGCTGCAAGTTGGTATAAATTACTATGTATTGGTATCTGAATGCAGCTGCTATCTTCTAGATAATCTTGTACAATCCATTTTTATATTCTCTCAGAAAGGGTTTCCCTTTACTCAATATATTTAAGATGTGGGATCTATGAGATAAATAAAATTTTATGACTAGTTATTAGCATTGTAATGGTTGAACATAATGGGGAAAGTAACTAAATTATAATTTAAAATAGCCAATCAATTGCATGTATTAGAAGAAATAGAATTTAGGAAAGGAAAGGCTCCTTCTTAAAGGAGCCATAAGAATCTGTATGGTTTTTGTTGCAATGGATTAACAATAATTTAAACATTAAATTTTGATGTGGTTATTGCTTGAAGTTGTATTTGCAGTGACTGCAGAAGATGTATCAAATGTATTTGCCACCCTCCAGAAAGTAAAAACAAAACAAAACATGTCCAATGTTCTAGGGAATTGAATGATCCCAGGTGTGTGTACTGAGGGAACCAAAACTACAAATGCCCCCCCAACACACAAACACACACATCCCAAATGGATTGGAGGAGCATTTGATGATACAGCAAGATGCTATCATTATGAGAAATGTGACAAGTGGCATGGAGGACTAATAGCTGTACCCATCTGTTCACCAGCTCCAGTTGGCAGTAGTGGTAAGGGAAAGGAGCAATGTCTGGTGGCTATTACAGTGAGAAAATTGGAGGGACCATGTTGAGGAGAGAATACTTTCTGTTCATAACAAAGAAATTCCACCCCGCCCGGGGGCCCAATTTCTCTACATTTTTTTTCATTCACTTTGGCAACAAAAGATTGCTTCCCAAATGGAGCTTTCAATGGTAATTTATAAAACATGGCCACACCGAAACCTGTCTCATACAGGTACATGCCTGGTGGCAGTTTTCTCTGTCCAATACAAGGGAGACAACTGCAAACTATCCAGCAATTATCACTTGAGAACTTATTAAAGTTTCTTCTGATAGAGGAGACAGCAGAAAGGGAGCCCAAGGTTTGCTTTTTAAGTTTGGTTTTGACAAGTGTTTTAGGTTCTCTCCATTCCAGCTGGGAGAAGCCATGATTAACATGGCACAACATGCCTAAAATGGGAACAGCATTTGTAGAGAAACTAGCTTCTGTCACATGCACTGTAATATCTCTCTAATTGTTTCAAAATTATTTTGAAAGATTTCTGATGTTATCTTCTTTGTCACTCTTCCATAGTCTTCTACATTTATCTTTATTCGTAATGAAAAATCAATGAAAATATTAAGGATGAAAATATTTTTTCTTTCATCACTAAGAAATGTCTACCAGGAAGCAATCTATAGTTGCTCTCTGATATTTGTATCAGTTTTGAAGAACATGCCCGATGTTGATGATAATAAAAATTCAACTTGTGAGAATCTCTTAAGGGAATAACATGGTTTGCAACAATCTACAATTTCTAAAAGCATTCTTCATTTAATTCTGTGCCTTATACATAGTTATAATGAGATTATCTGTTTCAGGAAAACTTAACCAGCAGCTAGTAAAAAACTTAATCAAAAGCTATAAAAAGCCTTAAAAAAACTTACGATGGTGCAATATCCAAGTGGTTGATACTGTAACCTGACGTGGAAAACCCTCCAAGTGTTGTTGATATGGTTAAAAATACAACTGCCAGTTTATAATTGCAACCTATAAATCCAGCCGCCATGAGGAATACTGCAGGCCCAACCATTCCTTAATTAAATAATAAAAAAAGAAAGTTTATACAAGCACTTTCTATTTATTCTTTTCTTGATGTTTTAGTGTAGTTTTGATTTTTGTTTATTTTATAAAAGTAGCTATAGCTTTCAGCTCTTGACCTGCAACAGAGGATAACTGAAAGCGTAATTTCACCCTTCATCCCTAAATAAAGAGATAACATTGTCTAAAATAGTCAATAACTCCTCAGTACCATAGTATATTGTCAGGGAACAAGAATGATAATACATATTGGAATGTATTAAACTGGAATTGGAATTCGTAAACTGAAACAGGTATATTCTCCTTTGATCCATCCAAGCTCAAAGAATCCACTACCAGTATTATCAGCACAAGAAAGTCAGTATGTTGGAGACATAGGGGATTAGTATCATGTAGACATTTGAATGCAATCAAAAACAGCAGGATTTTAGAAGAAAGCAGGTAGAACAGTGGGCAGACAAGATGAAGGTATTTGTAATTATGATAGCAGAACATATGCACTGCATAGAAAGGTTGAATTCCTTATTTTTTTTTCATAAATTCCCAGTAGCTGGAATAGATATATATTCTCCTGAAATCCTGCCATATCACTGTCAGTCTAATTCAACAGGCATTGATCTGGATATAAGACAGCTTACAAAGGTAAGCTACTTTGATTTATGACTGGTCACTTAACAACTATTCAAAGTTTTGACAGACCTCCCCAGAACTGCTTATGACCTGGATTCAAAGTTCTAATGCAGGGGTAGTCAACCTTGGCTCTTTTATGACTCGTGGACTTCAACTCCCAGAATTCCTGAGCCAGCTAAGCTAAGCTAAGCTGGCTCAGGAATTCTGGGAGTTGAAGTCCACGAGTCATAAAAGAGCCAAGGTTGACTACCCCTGTTCTAATGGCTGGGCCCACCTCTACATTATCACATGATCATATTTTGGGTGCTTGGCAACTAGCTCATGTTTATGGCCGTTTTCAATGTTCCAATATTCCACGGTCTCAATTTAATTTTTTTTTGTCAGAAACTAGAGTTTATTTCCAGCTTCTGGAAAAATCTACCCATTGTGGGCAATGGATTTGCTTTACGACTACAGTGTTATGATAGTTGCAAAAGCCATAAAATTAAGTGCAGTCATGTAGTGGTACAATGTACAAAACACAATTTCAGGCTCAATTATGGTTGTACATCGAAGAGGCTACCTGTATAAGAATGCATCCCCAATACAGTGGCATTTCCTCGACAGTTCAGTATATTAAATGGCAGAAATGTAACATTGTTACTAAAAGATTTAAATTACTTCAAAATGATGGTGTTTGCTGGAGTAACATGAAACTGTTCTTAATGGCTTGCTTTCTACTAGCCATGTTATAAAAAGTGCATCAAAATTCCTGCTAGACTTTCTTGGAGGTTCAATTGTCCTTGTTGCTAAATATTTGTCTATACAACTTTACAGAAGTCATCAACTTTTTTTTTAATGCAAGCTAAGATTATATTAATTTGTGTGCTCTATGTGACACTTTGAGATTGGATGCTTATTACTATTTTGCTATGATAAAAAATTAAATTAGAAAATGTCAAGTGATTATCCTGCTTTCTATTGCCATC
This sequence comes from Protobothrops mucrosquamatus, assembly GCF_001527695.2. Lineage (NCBI taxonomy): Eukaryota > Metazoa > Chordata > Lepidosauria > Squamata > Viperidae > Protobothrops > Protobothrops mucrosquamatus. The sequence continues at coordinate 145,298 of NW_015386893.1, forward strand.
TAGTGTACAAAGCAAAGTATAAAATTCAGGTTTCATGTTTTATCGCAACATCCTAGCTGTTGCTGCAGCTTTGTTAAAAACAATATACTGAATCTATTTTAAAAATCAATTGGATCAGTAAAAAAAACCAGAATACTTATTTTAAGACAAGGCAGCAAAGGCTAATGTGGGAAACAATGGAAGAATTGTGAATAAAAAGATGATACCAATTCCCTTATCTAATAATCTCAACAATTAATTTATGCATTGTCATTTCAGTTTGTTTCGAGGTATTAAGTTATCAAGGACAAAAGATTCAGAGGGAAGCAAGAGCATGGTAGCTTTACTTAAACAAGCAAGCATAAATAGCAGAAGCACACTGGTATTTCTAAGTCTTGTCTGAACATCAGGAAAGCTCATTTCTAGTTAATACTACAGAATCTACTATGTATTATGACATTTATCAGGTGGGCTAAAGTCTGAATCGGCATAAGGTAGCTTTCTATCATTTTGAGAAAGTTGTAATGCCAGCATGTTTTGCACATGCTTTCCCCCTTCAAAAAAATGTTCCCAAAAATGTCAGGGTGATCTTTGTCATTGTTAGATTCTGGGAAGCACCAGCCTGGCAGGAAGGGGGGCTCACACAGGGAGTTAGCCTAGAGTCACTGTGCAAATGCAAAAGGGCTAGGACACTACTCCTCCCCCAGGTTTCCTGGAGCCTTATCTAATTGTTCCCAAGAGTAGGCTGCCAGACTGGGGAGATTCCTGTATTATAGGCAGAACAGAATAAAGTAAGTTAGCTTGCATTCTGCACGCGTGGGTCTGGTTGTTCACACCTGAAATTAATATATGTAATTACTGTAGGACAATCTTATTTTAAGAATTATGTTTATACAGATTCATACAGTCCTCGTAGGTTGTGACCTTCAACACATATGCAAGATATATTGGGCCAATCCAGGAAGGAGCAGGTCCTTCTGACCAAAAACTGTACTTTAATTAGAAAGTCTCATCCTGTGTAAGAAATGCCATGGATTTTGTCTGGAAATGAATATATATATTTAAAATTATTACATTCAAAAAATGAAAGGGTTGTGTTGTATTAATGCTTATTTAAAATATCAAACCAATTCACTTTCATTCTACAGTATTCTCAGTGAGCTATAGGCTACATTAAAAACAAATGCTTTTCTTACCTATTACTGTAAATGTTTTGCGAACACAGACTGTTGATTTATTTTTCTTTTCCCGTAAGTAGTCCGCAAATTGACCACACACAATTATACAAATCCAGCAGCCAAAATAAGGAAGTGCGGATAAGAATCCATTCTGTAGAGAGGGAAAATGATACTGTTATTTAAAATAATGTGAACAATTTGTCAGATCCTAGATATGATTTATGATATAAGCATGAGTGATGTATCATATTTTTAGATATGATCATAGATGTATGTNGGTGTTACCGGCGGACAAAGGGAGAGCCACTGTGGTCATGGATAGGACGCAGTACGTAGATAAGGTGTTGGGATTACTCAGTGACGCTACGGCCTATAAGGCCGTCAGTGGGGACCCCATGGTGGCCCTCAAGAATCGGACCAACAAGGTACTCAATGCTCTCAAGTGTAATAAGAGACTCAATGAGGATACCCTCAGGCGGCTACGCCCCAGAGATACGGCATTGGCTAGGTTCTATGGACTGCCCAAGGTCCACAAGGAGGGTGTTCCTCTTCGCCCCATTGTGTCATTTAGGGACGCCCCAACCTCAGGCTTAGCCAAATGGCTAAGTAACCGCATTAGTTATTTGGTTTGTGATAGTACTACCACGGTTAGATCCGCGGAGGAGTTTCTCGATAGAATTAAAACCCTGAGAGTAGAGGTGATGGTTTCTTTTGATGTTACCTCCCTCTTCACCTCTATTCCTCAGGATTTGGCTACCAGGGTAATTAAAGATCTTCTGTGTAAGGAACCTGGACAGCAGCGAGACTCCCTCCGCCTGGGAGACCTTGTGGACCTTTTGGAGATCTGTCTTAAGACCCATTTCACATTTCAGGGCATCACCTATGAACAGATTAGGGGCACCCCCATGGGGGTCACCCATTTCCAGCATCATAGCAGAAGCTGTATTGCAGCGGTTAGAGCGGGTAGCGATGGCCCAATATTGCCCCAAATTTTGGGCCCGCTATGTTGACGATACTTTCGTAGTCATCAAGAGTCGAAAAGCTGACTTTGTGGGTGTGCTCAATTCAGTGTATGCGGACATATAATTTACCGAAGAAAAGGGACCACAGGGTAAACTGGCGTTTTTAGATGTTTTAGTCCATCGCCAGTTGGATGGAACCCTACAGACTAAAGTGTACCGCAAGCCAACTCACACTGATAGGGTGTTGCACTTCAACAGCAATCACCCTATGACCCACAAGGTCAGCTGTATTAGAACCCTCTTTAAGAGGATAGACTCTCACTGCAATACAGCTATAGCTAAGGTGGAGGAAAGGAGACACCTCTTCCACATATGCAAACGTAATGGGTACCCAACGAAGTTTATCAGGCGGCATAGCGTCCTATCCAGGCCTCCAAGTGGCCAACGGCTAGAAGAACCACTGCCACAGATGACCCGAGTCACTCTCCCCTACATCAGCAACGTTTCGGAAGCAACAGCTAGGTTACTGGCACCCTACAATGTTAGGGTGGCACACAAACCTAACCGAACGTTGCGGTCCAGCATCATGAGACCCAAGGACCCGCTCCCCACGATAGAAAAGTCGGGAGTTGTATACAAGATCAGCTGCAACGAGTGTCCCGTTAATTACATGGGTGAGACCTCGAAGAGGGTTAGGACAAGGGTTCATGAGCATAGGCTTGCTATAAGAAGGGGAGAAGGGCATTCCCAGTTGTGGTCACACATGATGGAGACTGGCCACAAATTCGATCTTGATGGTGTGCAGGTGATTGCCAGCGACAATACCAAAGGCGGCAGGTTGCTCAAAGAAGCTTGGCTGTCAGGTGAGGGCTCTATTAACAGGCATATAGACCTATGCCAGGCCCATTTGACGTTAAGGGCATGGAATACCCGCGTCCACCGACCACGGAAGAGATGGGAGGGGGAGAACCCCCGACCCCAATGCCTTTCGGATGCCGGGGAAGTGGGTATCCACCAACCTGAGAGCCTACCCATGATAGAGCGCCTACCCATGATAGAGCGACGAATGGAGAGACCCGTTGATGCCGACGTCCCAACCCCCGGCAGACCGAGCATCCCAGCTGGGAATGGGGAGGACAAAGAACCATCGCAAGTACACATTGACATATGGCACAGCTGCTACCAGGGGGATTGTTTCCTCCCCTCCACCTCCACCTCTACCGGCACCCCTGCAGACATACCCACCGCTGCCCGTATGGAGACTTTGACACGAGGGAAAAGGGGCCGGCATTGTCCTGCCCCGGGAACAACTACGCACCCTCGGACAACAATCCAATGGACTAACGTGGCAATGTCACCGGGTGAGCCGGAACCGCCAACGCACCCCCCAAAATTTGCTTCGGGAGCGGTTACACGCTCCCGGATGGCAGTCCAACGGATGGAAACAACAGCGTCGATAGGCGACCCAGGACTGCCAGCACATCCCCCGAAATCCCCGAAACCCCTGATGCACCAGGAGGCACGAGGGAGAAGTGAGCAGCTCCGTCCCATCTCAGGGGCAATCACACGCTCCCGGGCAACCGCTCTGCGAATGAGCACAGTGTCTCCTGTAAGAAGGGGAGGGGAGGGAGAGCAGTTCCGCCCCGTCCCAGGGGCAATCACATGCTCCCGTGCAGCCGCTTTGCGGATGAACACAACGCTCCTTGGAAAAGGGGGAGACGGGAGAGACGGGAGAGATCGTTCGGATGGGGGGAGAGGGATCGATCAGATAGAACAGTGGGACAAGTGGATAGGGCAATGGATAGAGCAGGAGCAAGCACATGCTCCTGGGCAACCAGCAGTGACAACAAGGAGGAGGCGGTGACATTGACGATTAAAGGTCATGGCTATGGGGTCGCCAGACGCAGAAAGGGAGAGGGGGGAGCATCGGATGGCACGAGCCAAGACAGGATATCCCACGGGGCACCCGGAGACAGAAAGGGTGGTGGTGAAAACGAGTGAAAATGGGGTGGAGGTGATGGGAAATTCACCTCAATGGGACACCCCAGTGCGAGAAAAAAAGGGAGTCGAATATTCTGGAGACATAGAACATAGACCCACTCTTAGCAAGGTAGAGTATGAAGCTAACATAGGAACACGAAAAAAAGGGGGGGGGGAGGAAAGTGAGCAGTAAGGTGTATGACGATAGGAGTAGCGAGGATAAACTGGCTAATGATATGGAGACTGCGACCGGAACTTCGATTGGCCGACTGAGCCCCATGACGGCATCCATGGGTTGGGCGCTGAAACAGCTTGGTCATGTATAAATAAGCGCTCCCATTGACCTAGACTGATCCCTGATGATGCTGGCAGTGGCCAGCGAAAGCTAGGATTTTAACTTATTAAAACTTTTATAGTTTTTTAAACTTTTCCTGGTGTTCACGTTTTTTATCTCTCGTCATGAGTATACCCAGGAATCATTCTTTTATTTTTAGTACTGTTTTTAAGATATATATATATATTCTGAGTAAAGTTATAATGCCAGCATGTTTTGCACTTGCTTTCCCCTTCAAATGAGATGATTGCATATTTAAAGATAAGCATGAACAGAAACAATATTAGTAAATAATGCAGGGTAGGTGACAAGTAATTAACACACAACATTTTGTGACTCTTTTTTGATACTAATCCATCTTCAGGTTACCTCATTCCTTCCAGGCACCAAACAGATGTTTGAAAAAATGAGAAAAATACTATATATATGTATCTGGCTTCCTTCACTATAAAAGGATAGTTTTTGTATGTACATTATATGGATATGGAGCTTCCAGACAATTGTTGAAATTGCCTGAACCCTTGAGAATAAAGACATTATTTAAAAGTTACATAACCCTTTTTAATGGTAAATAACGGAAATACAAGTATAGTAATGAATTTTAAGTATGTGGCCAAAAATAGCACCCGTTTCATCGGAGACACATTACAAATGTTAAGACAAAGCTTTTTTCATGACTCTGGATTAGAATGGATATTACCATTTCCTCATTTGGTTTATTGTACTGGGGGAGAGGCAAATATTAGTTCAACAGCTCTTTTAGATTTAAGGTACTGCAGCAAAAAAATAAATAAAAATCAAATCCCCCCCACCATGCAGACTATATAAAAAGAAAAAAAAAAGATCCCAAGCTCTGATTATATGATAACTGGACAAAGCATTTAAACTGCTCAGTCCTGTACTAAGATTCTTTCCTTGTACTTATTAAGTACACAATCTTCTGAAGAAATACAAATATGCATCAGGCAGTCCACGGGAAGCCAACATTTTTCTCAATTTTTGTTCCTTTTGGAATAGTCCACCCAGAAGACATGATTATTTGTGAAAAGACCCACTAACAGAGTCCATAATGTCCACTTATTAATTTTGTATGTAAAATCTGGAAGCCTTTACTCAAAAATCAACAACTGCCCCACTGTTTCCATAACATAAAAGCACAGAAAAAGTTAATTAAAAAAAGATATTTTTAAAATTGCACTGTAGTTATACTAAAATGATTTGCCCCAAATCTCTGATTTGATAACTAGAATGAATTCTCCAGGAGTACACACACAGTAATTTAAGTATAGCCATATCCTAGGAAGATTATGTAATACTTTGGTTCTTACAAAAACCTGAACCTCTGTTGAACAGACACATAGACAGAAATGCAAGAATGGGCCTAAGTTTGGGAATCCAATTCTCATCCAGTCTA
>NW_015386893.1:151317-178743 GCF_001527695.2 Protobothrops mucrosquamatus
GATTTGCCCCAAATCTCTGATTTGATAACTAGAATGAATTCTCCAGGAGTACACACACAGTAATTTAAGTATAGCCATATCCTAGGAAGATTATGTAATACTTTGGTTCTTACAAAAACCTGAACCTCTGTTGAACAGACACATAGACAGAAATGCAAGAATGGGCCTAAGTTTGGGAATCCAATTCTCATCCAGTCTAGATATTAATTGAATTACCACAGACTAATACAGTTTATAAAGCCTCCTGAATCTAGACTCATGGTTGTACCACTTTAGGATTAAAGTTAATCTTTGTAAAATTGGAATGCATAGGGTGGCCTACCTCCTGCACATCAAATCTCAAAATCTCCTTCATGTATGTAGGCAGCAGGGTAAGGAGAGTGTAGAATGTCCAATTATAAGAAAAGTGTGCAACAACAATGGCCCACACCGGAACAGATTTCAACATGGCTTTCCAAGGCACATATTTTTGGGTAGAAAGCTAAACGGAAGGAAATAAATTCATATTGACATTCAAAACCTTTAGATCTCAAGGAATTTAATTTTTAAAGAATGTTATTCAGCATTATGAAGGATTAAATTCTGACATAACAATTTTTTGACACAGAGATACAATATAAAAAACAGGCTATATGATCAGGTACTATATTTTATTGAGTCTAAATCTCTTTCATTGGAGAATATCTACCATCATTTCACTATAGTTTGTTAGACTGTGCTAACTTAAAATGAAAATCAGAGGTCTGAAGAATTTGTTTTGGAAGATGAATGTAACCCTTAGTTAAGGATTAACCCTTAGTTTTATTTTTTTTAAATTAGCATGATTAAAAGCATATTTAAGGACTACTTTTCCCTTTTCTATATACAGTGGATATTTATACATTATATTGCAATTAACCTAGATGGTAACTGTTTGCTGACGGTTCATACCTGTTGTGAAAGGGTAGACTGAATATATTCTTTTTCAGCAGAGGAAATAGTCTTGTGAGCTTCAGGTGTATCACTAACCATACATATCCAGAAGAGGAACCACAATACACCTAAGGTACCTTAAAGTGAACGAAAGTGTCTGTGTTTAAGTTGAAGGCAGAAAAAAATTTCTATGGCTAGACTAACTAAAAATTATCTGCATGTGAATATAAGAGCCTCGTAATAATCCTTTGCAAGAAAAAAACCTTGAAAAGTTACAGGGCATTTCAACAGTATTGTTTTATGTTTGATGTTTACAAGTTTGTGTCAATGTGTCCCAGCTTTATCAAAATCGATTGTTAGCGCATAACACATAGTACTTAACATATTAACTTTTAGATCTGTTGGCTCCGGTATGGCTGAAGGTGTTAAATATAAAATGATAGCAGCTGGGAGAGGAGAACCATACCTACAGGCAGATACCCACACAGATGCACAAACAGACACAAAGGGAAATGTTTAGAAAATAGGATTATTACACAAAGACTGAACTATTAAGGAAAATACAAGCCCAAACCCACAATTGCTTGGAATCATTAAATTTCTCTAGTTTGCATTCTTGAATTTCCCTGACAGAAAAAAATTAATAAAAGCAATCAAAACCTCCCGAGATATGAAAAAATAAAGCATCTTTACAAGTATAATATAATACAATAGTTTAAGTAGCAGCACTATTCTAGAATTAAACACAAAAAGCCTTAATCAAATAATTATATGTGCAATGAGACTACTTACCAAATATATAGAATACGTAACTCCAATCTACATAATAGCATATTATACCAGACAACGGAAGTGAGACAACTGTTCCTAGCTGTGCACCTACAAATTAAAAGATTTTTTTAAAATGCTGACAGTATGTATCTTAGTAAACAAATTATTTATCAAGTGTGGCTAAAATAACAACAGAGTTAAGGATAAGGCCTGCATTACAGTGAGCCACGGTCACGAGTACCAGGAAGAATACAGGATGAGGGAAGGGAGGAAATTCATAGCCCTGCAAGTTCTTCTTGGGACCACCCCACAGTCAACCAGGATCAAATCTAAAAATATGTATGAAATCTTACCTGCATATGAAATACTAAGGAGTTTACTGCGTTCTAATGGAGGAGCCCAATTAGACCACATGGCATGCATGGCTGGAAACGTTACACCCTGGAAAATATATTTGCTTCTAATGTAATATATACATGTAATATATATGTGTAATATATATATCGAAAACAAGATAGACATTCATTGGTAAAATATTTTATTTTAATGAAATGTTTCTCTTCAATAAATCCTGGGAAAGTACTGGTTATATTAGCATGAAGCTGTTGTTTTCAGCATGTGCACATAACTGAAGAGCAATTAAGCAGAACTAATTTCTTGCCCATCATAGTCCTTCAGATGAAAATGTTTTGTGGATAATGATACTGAATGCTCAATTTTTACCAAGTCTTAGCCACCAAAATATTCAATCTAGACCATAAATATTGATATGTAGTGAAGCATGATGTAATGTAATCAGGCAGTGAAACTTTATATAAAAAAATAACCCTTATTCTTAAATAAGCTATATCCCCCCAGCAAAAGTAATGCAGAATTTAAAATGAAAATGAATAAGCAATAATGTTTAAGATAAAAAGGCATCCAAAGATGCAAAGGGATAAGCCGTTTTATGATCAGCTTCTAAAACACTTTTATGATCAGCTTCTAAGAAACTAATCTTTGGTTGTTCACTAGGGTGATGAATTCTATGAGCAGAGTCTATTCTTACAATGGCCTTTGCTTTGGATGCCTCTCAAGAACACTAAACAATATTTTATTCTGGCCAACTCGTCAATGTTTTACTCTGCTGATACTCCTATGAGAGGATGTATTTTTTATTTTATCTATTAAATTTTTATGCCACCCATCCCCCGTATAATTTGGGCATAATTTTACATTATGAATCTGATTTAATGATTAAATGTGATCCAAAATACTGGATCACCTTGAAAATGATTAACTGTAGAAAAAAAGAAAGCCCTTCATTAAATCCTGTAAGGCAGACATGTCAAACACAAGGCCTGGGGGCCGGATGCGGCCCATGACGTGGTTTCATGTGGCCCGCGGCCATTCTGGAAACAGTGATGGAATGGCCCCCACTGCCTTGGGCTTGGCCCAGGCCGCCCGGGAGCCAATGTACAATTTTGTGGTGACCATCTATGCTGAAACGCATTCAGTCTTAGCTCCACAAGGCCATCTGGAAACAGCAAGGGACTGGCCTCTGCCGCGTTGGCCCTGCACCCTGGGCGTGCGCTGGGGAGGTGTCACCCTTTGTGAGGAATGAAGAAATGCACCATCGCCTGAAAGTGGCCAGCAAATGGCCCTCGCCTACTTCACATATCCGGCTTGATGGGCTCCAGGGAAGGGGTTTCAGTAGGCTCTTCCAGTGGACCATGCTTTGGCGCTTGCCCTGGTCCTACCCCCTTCTGCCAAAGACCCTCAGATCTGTCCCACTCCTGCCCAGGCCCCCACAGGCACCTTTGACGCGAACGATGTAGAGCTGGCCATGCCCACCCAGTAGGCCACACCCACTCCAGCCACGCCCACCCAGTAGGCCATGCCCACCCTGGCCATACCTATCCAGCCCCCCAAGGACAACTGCAATGCTGATGCGGCCCTCAATGAAATTGAGTTTGACACCCCTGCTGTAAGCCATGAAGCTGAAATTTGCCAAAAAAAAAGAAAAGAAAATGGCATTAAATGCAGAATTCCACTGAGGATTTGGACTTCCTGATTATGTGCCATCAACTTAGTAACCATTTTGTTAGAGAGAAAATCTTCCCCAGAACAATTTTATATTGCCTATCCCCATGTCGATTCACGGTAACAGACAAGAGTGGTTTACCACTGCCTTCTCCCAGCAGTATGGAATGATGCCTTTGCCAGTGTCACTAAAGTGACCTTTTGCCTTTGACCTCTTATATCATTGTTGCCTGATACAGAGCCTGCTCACTTTAGCTGAGTAGCTGGGATGACCTTCGTGCTTTCACTTTGGGGATTTATGTTCTTGGCATTCTTTGCTTATCACTCCCAGGAACACCTTCTACTACTATGAGGCAGCAGAACTGGACGGGGTTGGATTATTTGGGTACAGAACGGTGTACCACTCTTTATAGCTACCATTTTTCACAAAGGTGGTGCTTTACACTTCATACAATATACTTGTCCTTACAAATAATACAGTTGCACTCACAAAAAAAACACATTATTTGCACAATGTGTTCCACACATAATTTTCATGTGAAACACGGAAGAACTGAGAGAAAAGAGGAAACCGTCAAGTCCAAGTCCAACATGTTAAAGTTCTGTGACAAGACTAAGAGAGTGAGGAGCCAGGAGCCACTCATGTCAGAAAACTATGAAGAGTGGTGGTCATTTATTGACTTGGCGTTTCCCCTTCTTTCCCACTGTTTTGCCAACATCAAAGGAAAAGCAAGAGATTACCTCGCCCAGACCTTCCAAAACCCTGACGCCTATGAGGAATCCAGCTCCTAAATCTGCTGCTAACGGTGTGAACAAGGTGAAAACAGCAGTACCCAAGATGCCAAAGCCCAGCAGCAGCTTTGCCCCAAATCGGCGTGCCAGATATCCCCCAGGAACCTGAGTAATGATGTAGCCATAGAAAAAGGAGCCAAGGATCCAGCCTTGCATATCAGCATCCCAAGAATAGCTTTTTCCCTAAAAAAAAAAAGAGGAAGAGGCAGGCAGGTCTGGTCAATATTTTCTACATCATAAGAGCAAAAAAAAAAAAAAAAGTATTGTGTTTTCCCATATGATCCTTTGTGGAATTTGCTTTCAGTTACAGCCTGGTTAACAAATCCTATTTTCTGTAATAGTGATCTCCGTGCTCATTAGTATGATGCATGAAAAAAAGCTTCTTACAAAGTATACCCACTACAAAAACTATATTTTTTTTTACTGTTTGGTAATTTAATTATTACAATATGTCAAAGAGAAGTGCTATAAAATTGTTTTTAAATAATGTAAATAATATATACTTTGTTTTGAAATCTTTTTCTTGTTTGTTTTCTATTTTTATCAATGCATTCAACTGATTATGTTACCATGCTTGAAAATACACACTTTTGTTAGCAGTCCAAAGAGCATTGTTAAAGGCACAAAAATAAAATAAGTCTCTTATACTAAATCTGATCACTGATATATCTGTTCTCTGTCCTTGACCCAGGATATTAGTGGAGCCTGACATATATCGTGCTAAGATAAGGGATAGTTTATTAAGCATCATAATTACATTGTATCATAAATCTGCATAAACTTGTTAAAATTACCGTAGTGTTATGAGGAACTCCTGAAGTGGAAGAATGCTCTGGACACACATTTGAGGAGATGTTCTTGTTCAAGCTTATATTTGGTTCTATCATGTCCACGAGGGCAACACTTAAATTCACACGAAGTGCATACAAGAGGAAGAATCCAAAGAAGGCCCATATTGCTAAACTGAGGCGAGCAGAACACCATAATGGCACTAAAAGAAAAAGAAAAACATGTAATTGTTAATAGCATTTCCTCCCAAAGACAAAACCTTAATAGTCCTGGTCAGCTGTAATATTTAACCAAATACAACACCATTAGGATTAGCTTATTCCCACAAGAAGCAAGACATTAAGCATTTTCTACTCCATTTATCTCCATCAAAGAGCCCTAGTAGTGGATTAAGTAAGACTGTACATGGGAGTAAGCAATTGATTCACAATAAAACAGACTTAATCAATAGAGATAAATTATTATGATAGATCCTCATGGGACAAAGTAGGGTAGGAAAGCTGATGCTGGATTCACTTTGATAAAGTTTTGGATACAATTCTACATCTGTCTCTATCTCATCTCCAGACTACTAATATGAGCATGTTTTTATCAGCAGTTTCCCTTGGTCAAAATCAAGGCCTCCAAAGTAGAGACAGCAAGGTCACCACTAGCAGATAACCACCTATAGGCCTGGCTTCTGCTATCAGGTAAGGAAGAAGCTAAATACATCAGGATAGGGAAAGCTCCTGGTGAAGCTTTAATTTTATCAAACATAGTGTATTGGAGATAGGTTGGCTCCTGTTTGTTTATTCAGATGTATCAGAAGTATCACAATTAAAATAAGGCATACTGTATGACATGGATTCTAAAATATAAAATACAACATTAGATAGCTGGGCTCCTATCTCCCCCGAGATCATATTTTACTATCCATAGACTCAAAGTGAAAAAATTTAAAGTCCTCTGCTTGAGCCCTCTCAGCTGACATGATGCAATTATTCCTAGTGATGATTGATGACAAGAAGGAATGCAAACTGCAACACTAAGAACAAATAGAATCTGAAAGTTAAATTGAATTCACAGCTGTCTCTTAAAAATACTGTATTAGCAGTATAAAAGCTGCAGGTAGCACATACTGTACATTGTATTTGCTTGTTGGATTGATTTATATAGCTGCCCATTCCACATAAGTGACTCTGGGTGGCTTACAAAGATTAAAATTATTGAAACAGCAAACTCCTTAGAAGGGCTCCTTCAGGAAATTCAGACTAAGCACACCCTTTCCTGTAGCAATTTTTGGCAGAATTTATTCTAGAAATCTGTAGCTCCCCACCTCAATTTGTGGTACCATGAAATTAGTTGCTACCCATTTGCTACTTGAACTATTTTAGAAGATGCAATGATTATTCATACACAGTAGCAATTGCTTTTTCTCTAATCCTTCCTGCCTTAAACAAAGAATTTACCTTTATAAATAACTAAAAGCTTGAACATTAAGTCAATGCATCCAAGAAGATTAAAATCATATAGATGCAGGTTTCATTTTACAGGGAATCAAAGGTATAAAAGATTCATTACACAATATTAGCAATAGCCTTCCTAGTTTTGTTTTAGGTAAAACAAAATAAAACTAAATGAATAGAACATAAATTTGATGCCATGTCTAGTCAACATTAGACATAAGGTCTAATAAATACAATCAAATAATAACTTTTATAAACTTCATGTTTTTGTATATTATTTTTACAAAACTGAAATCAAGTATATTATAAAGTCTATTGTTATTCTAGTACAATTATTCAAGGAAGGGTCCAATTGGAATAAACAGGAAGTAAGGAACAGAAACATATTGTATTACAATTAAAAATGAACATGAAGATAAGTTATATATGTCTCAACACACTTGATAAGTTGTATGTCTCAACATGGCACTTACTGTCCTAATATACAAATATACTATACCATATTCATCATCTTGTTTTAAATATACATTAAAACAAAAAAAAATACTATTTTTCCCTGAAAAAAAAAATAGCAAAATGCTTTTTTTTTTCATTGTGGAAAAGATTTTGACTTGCACCACTTAATATAAATAACCCTTCAAAATTAATTTCTTACCTCTTACATCTAAGGAAGTTTCCGTTTTTGCAACTAATCTTGTTTTCATATTCATATTTTATCATTTCCTAGTTACTGTTGTGCCGATTTCTTGAAATGCTCCAGAATCAGAACAGAAACTTCCTGCAACTTCTTCGTTTGAGGAAGCTGCTGTCTATTTTTTCAAGCAGTCTAAATTAGACATAGCATATTCTTCACAGATAAGATCTTGCTGTTCCCATATAAAACGCTAATAGTACGTAACACTTTTTAATGCTAATGGCACTGATATGCTGCTGTTCATCAGTGACGCTAACCTGAATCCACTGCTGTTTTCACCGATTACACTTACATTTTCCCCCCTCCCAGTTCTACTTCTCTGCTAGGTGTGGAATATCCTGTTGAACAGCTGCATTTTTTTTCAGCAATTTCCTTCTAGATTTAAACGTTTCATTCTCCCTATCATTTCCTAAGCCGATGTGTGCGCAGGTACACACCCACAAAATAGATATTTACTTTGTACTAAAGCTAAATCAATCTACATTTCTTAGCTCTATTTACAATTTGGTAACATGATCTATCCATCACAAGCAGTTATTTCCTAGTGTGTGAAGAAATCAACAACAATCTCATTGGTTACGCAGGCATGGAAAGAAAAGGAACTTGCTTTTATTTTGCCAGCGCCAATCCATACACCCATATAAAGTTCTATCAGTATAATTTTTGCTGTTAAAAACTATGAAATGAAATTTTAGAGTGAAAAGGAGAAAGACACATATTTTTGTGGATTTTTTAAAAAAGAAATGCACTAATAATTGCAATGCTTTTTTTACATCTTGTATAAAAATGACAATCGTCTATGCAGGGGGTAAGCAACCTCGGCTCTTTTATGACTCATGGACTTCAACTCCCAGAATATCTGAGTCAGCTATGCTATAAAAGAGCCGAGGTTGCCTACCCCTATGGTGACTCATAAGACTACATTTTTTAATAAGCTGTTAACTCAGAGTTAACTGTGGCTTGTGGGCTAGATAAACAGAGTGAAACAGCAGTCTGAAAGATATAACAACTACTTCAGTCAGGGAGATCAAAGTCCCAGAATTCGGTGTCCAATAGCAACCAAGTAAATGCTTTAGAAGCTCAAAAATAAATCAAGTACATTATGATAAATACTGCAACTACACTGCGGTGCTAGTACCAGGGTAAGCTAGTAAAGAAAATTCTATGTATACATTTTGTACGAACATATTTATCCTGTCATTCTTCTAAAAGTACACAATTGTATTCTTATATTAGCTGATTGACAGCAACTAATCCTAAATCATCCTTGGGAGAGCTTCACAGATTTGAATGAGGGACGTGCACAAACCATAAGAATCTGCCTAGTTGCTAATTTAATCATTCATAAAATGCTAAACTTCACCAGTAGTTACAAATCTTTAATATAATTTGGGGGCTAATTTGCTGGTAACTTTTAAAACAATTATGCTCAGTAAATATTTAATAAACTAAGGTGGGATGAAACTTATTTCCTGATAAGTACAGGTGGTCCTCAATTAATGACCACTCATTCAGTGACTATTCAAACTTATGACGGTGATGAACAAGAGGTAGTTACAACTGGTCCTCGTATCTATGGCTCTTGCAGAATCCCATGGTCACATGATCATGGTTGGCAACCTTCCCTGCCAGGTTGCCACAAGCAAAATCAATGCAGAAACTTGCAGGAAATTGCAAGGATTTCTGTGGTCCTACTCAGGGGTAGGCAATCTCGGCTCTTTTATGACTTGTGGACTTCAATACCCAGAATTCCTGAACCAACCATGCTGACTCAGGAATTCTGGAAGTTGAAGTCCACAAGTCATAAAAGAGCCAAGGTTGCCTATGCCTAGCTAAATGACTGCTGCTGGAATTGCTGTTGCTAAACAGCACAGGCACATGGCTTTTCTTCTTACAACCATGTCGCTTGACAATAGTCTCTGTTCCCAATTAGCTTTGTTAAGCAAAGACTAGTTGTAAGAACAGAACATTTAATACTTTTCATTTTTAAGTTTAGTCCAGAACACTTTGACTTAAGATAGGTTCACTGTAATTAGAAGCTAGTGCTCTCAATCACTGAATTGTGACTTTGTATTTTAAATTAGTTTTCTGTGATAAGCACTATTTCCCTTGTATTGCTATGTTTAATTATATAGAAAACATATTTTTTGACATTCAAATATCCTAAGGTATTACCTCTTTATTTTAAGCTTTTTTCTTTATTTTAAGCTTTTTTCTTTTTTACCTCCAAACCACATCACAAAGAACTTTTGAAATTCCTCTTAGTTTTGAAAGAAGTTTGCCATGTGGTTTAACTGTCTGCTATTGAACAAAAGCAAAGTAAGCAATTTGGGCTAATTTGCTGTCCTAGCTAATTGCTAGGCTTTTGGTCTAGAACAGTGGTGGCGAACCTATGGCATGGGTGCCAAAGGCGGCACTCAGAGCCCTCTCTGGGGGCACGCGTGCCGTCGCCCCAGTCCTAGACCTTCAGTTGGGTTTTATAAAACCTTTTCGCTTTAGGCCTCCACCACCGTGTGCAAAAAAAAAAAAAAGGTTCAATCAATCAGTCAATTTCAACTTCTCGCGGGAAAAAAAATCTTGCAAAGTTGGAATTGATTGATTGAACTTTTTAGTCCCACCCAGTCTGCCGTTACCAGCTCAGCCATGCCCAGCCAATGGGCCATGCCCAGCCAATGGGGCACACCCACCCGGCACCTGACGATGCATAAGTGGGTTTTGGGTTGCAGTTTGGGCCCTCGGTCTCTAAAAGGTTTGCCATCACTGGTCTAGAACCATTGACGCAGGAGGTTCAGTTCCACACTTAGCCAAGGATGTTTTTTAGGTGACTTATCTGAGAAATACTCCAGTGTGCCTCACAAAGTTGTTCCAGAGATAAAATCAGTCATGTACATCAAAACTCCCGGTCCTCAATTATATTCTCAGATTTGTAATACTTTACATGTACAAATTTAATGTTGATCCATTGAACCTGCCTTCATAAATGAATCTTGCCTTCTTTTGAATATGGATGCTGCATTTGTTTGATTATATTCTGGTATCCTCCTTTACATCTCAAATCAAAGTAAGTTATATAGATACTATAACTTTTCAGATTGTGGCCCTGTGAATGTCATATCTCTATTTTACAATAAATTACATTTTCAAATGGTCCATCTTATCACCATCTTTGGTATGGAATACTTCAAAAGTATTTCAGGTCACAGAATAACATATTTCTCTACTTTTGGCAGAAAAATGCACAGACAGGAAGTTATCAGAAACTGACCTGAAGGAGATGTTTTATACAAAAAATAACAATTTGTTAAAATTACATCTTTAAAGCAGAAAATTAAATAATTATTCATTCTCTATGCACCCCATTCAAGCTCTGAATGGCACAGAACTTTTTAATATGAACTAAAAAAACTTATGTTTTCAAAATAGATGTTTAGGAGGAACGTGTATCTCCTGCAAAAAAGCAATTTCAGATTCATCTTTTTCAATTTGACTACTTGCCTTTCAATATAAAAAAATCACAAAACAAGAAGAAAAAGGAATGTGCCATTCTTGTATTTAGCTGTATTTAAATGGCAATATAGCAAATCTGGGTCAAAAAAGTAAAAAATAAACTCAAAAATTAAGAATAGAAGAAAGTTCTACAAATTAACTGAAATATAAGGATTTTCGCCAAACGTTAAATAAAAAAGGGCAAGGGAGGAAAAAAAACAAGAACATAACTGCAAAACAGATTTCAATCTGTATGCCCAGGACTATTCAGATATAACTGGCAATATTTAATTCACAATTGCAGAGAAAAGCAAGCTAACATTTAAAATGCAAGCTAAGAACACTAGCTAAACATGGATATTTGTTAATCTTCCTCCAAAAGAACTTTAGCAAAAATGGGAGGAAATATGGTTTTTCAACTCCAACAAATGATGAAATTATTGACCTATGCAATAATTTCAAAACAAATTTTAGCTGAAACCTGATGAAACATTGAAGGTAATTCTGTAAAGCAATAATTTTCACTGCATTAAACCTGTTTTTTGTTGTTGGATTTTCATTGTATAATATGGGCGGGGGGGGGGGGAAATGTGAAGATTATTATCTCCGCATTCAATCACTTAATCCAGGGGTAGGCAACCTTGGCTCTTTTATGACTCATGGACTTCAACTCCCAGAATTCCTGAGTCAGCAAGTGGATTTAGCGGGTTAGAACCTGTTATTCCTTCATGATTAATCTGATGAATTACATTTATTAGTTATACAGAATGGAGAAGCAGAAATATAGTAAATTCTCAAACTGAATAGATTGGTTGTTGGCAAAGCCAATAAGCTTATGTATTAGAATGTCTCATCATGTTTTGGAATTCCGATAAACAGTAGTTTCCCAGCAAGAGTGACCTTGTAAGAACATTAATTATCCTGAAGTATCTTATCATTAGTTTCTCAGCAAGAGTGATCTTCTAAGAAGAAACTATCCTGAAGAAACGTATCACTCTTTAGTAAACCAATCACAGATATTTCCACAGACTACTGTCTTCTAAAGATATTCTATCTCAGTCTCCAGTGCTAATTTTTTACTTTTATTAACTTCTAGACTCAAATAGGATGAATCAACCCATTTTCTCAACAGTTACTAAAATTTTCACTTTAACAATCAGGCAAAACATTCTTGTTTGCTACCCCAGATAATTTTAAAAACAGGTCCTATGTGAATGCCAAAATAATGATCAAGTTTATTATTTTAATAATAGCCGCTACAGGAACAATTAAGCTATTCTAAGAAAAGTAATGCAGATAGTACTAGAACAGTGGTGGCGAACCTATGGCACGGATGCCAGAGGGCGGCACTCAGAGCCCTCTCTGTGGGCACTCGCGCCGTCGCCCCAGTCCCAGGCCTTCAGCTGGGTTTTATAAAACCTTTTCGCTTTAGGCCTCCGCCGCCATGCGCAAAGAAAAAAGGTTCAATCAAGCAGTCAATTTCAACTTCTCGTGGGAAAAAAAAAGATCTCGCAAAGTTGGAATTGATTGATTGAACTTTTTAGTCTCACCCAGTCTGCCGTTACCGCCGCAGCCACGCCCACCTGATGGGCCACACCCACCCAATGGGCCACGCCCACCTGGCACCCGACGATGCATAAGTGGGTTTTGGGTTGCAGTTTGGGCACTCGGTCTCTAAAAGGTTCGCCATCACTGTACTAGAAAATGTAATGATTATCTAACTACAATGGATAATTCTCTTCTCCCTTAGTCGAGATTTATATTTTTGAAGGTATTCTTACTTTTATTCCTTCACATTATTTCAAACAAAAGTATAAATACTTCTAAATAACTTTGACAGGGGTATCCTTCAAGATTTTCACTATATAAATTTCAATTGTCTGTTGAGAAAGTTGGATTTAATTTGCTGCCAACTTCAGAATTAGTATTAGACATTTTATCTTTGATGGGATAAAAATTTAATAATAACTAATATATGTTTTCTTTTTTTATTATGTGCTTGAGATTAAGTTAGGGGAGTACCTGTATATGTTTACAAACTTTTCCATTGCTTGATATAAATAACATGTTAACATTAATTTAATATACAAATTAAGGTCTTAAGAAAATCTACTAGAAGTGACTTGCCCAGAATAATAATTTTCTATGTCATTTTTGGTATAAGTGAAATTAATTGTAATTATTTATGAAAGGATTTTAAAGCTTTGCTATCATGTGAACATATTTCTAATATCAATAGAAAAACAGTCCCAGAATGTTTGTGTCTTTTATAATTCCATCATACTGAGCACAAGTTCACTATTATTTTTAGTATGAATGCCATTTTTCAGCCATTTAATAGTAAATAGTTATTGTATAATTTTATATTATGGCAGTAATCCATTTGGTTAAAATTGCAATAACCATTTTTTCTCCCAATCTGAAAATTAGACTTTTTACTCCTTCTAAATATATATATTTAGATTTTTTTTTAAAGGTAGCTAGAGATATTTAAAAAACTCAGATAATTTTTCTTTAGGCCCTAGGCTAGAGAAGGCGATTGAGAACAATCTTACCAATTTGTCTTTTAACTGAATATGAAGTGTGGAAGTTTTGATTATAGTCATAAAAATATGGCAATAACTAATATGTTAAAACATTATCCACAATGAATGAATTTGGACAACACACCTAAATTAGTTTGATGCTACCTGATTTATTTGATGATCCAGCCAAGCCAGATCGGTTTATATCAGTCACTTGTTTCCTTGGTATGCACTTGGCCTCCCCATTCTGTTCTCATTTTATCTCTTTGTACAACTTTTCAACCCTCTCTTCAGCTATAGATCTACAAATTATAATAGATTTGGAAATGCAAGTAAGTTAAATTACAAGGTAGCAAGTAAAGTAAACTGTATTTTATTCCACATTCTATGTAGCCTTAAGTAACAATAATAATAATAATGATAAAGTTGTGTACTTATATTTAGTTCACCATGAACATGTCTTGAAATATCTGTGTTGAAATAAATTGGGCATTTCCCACCAACAGAAGTTATGTTTTCTGAATCCTTACCAAATTATGCCCCCCAAGTGGGAAAACATTGCAATCATTTATTCTTTACATGGAAATGATAGAGAAGCTATGTATGGAAGTAACCAGACAATAATTCAGAGTGACCCAACAGTATGATGTAAGGCAGCTTCTTCTATTAACCAATTAAATTGATGGGAAAGTGTATCATGGCACAAAGCATCCTGACCTGCAGGCAAAACTATACTATTTTCTTACAGAATTAATGACCAGCGACCATTCCCAGTAGGGGAAGATGGAAGTGAGCCTGTCTTGCTAACATCTCACAGAGCTTTTACATCCCACATTTCCTTTTACTACAGTGTTTCTCAACCTTGACAATTTTAAGGCATGTGGACTTCAACTCCCAGAATTCCACAGCCAGCAATGCTGGTTGTGGAATTCTGGGAGTTGAAGTCCACATGCCTTAAAATTGTCAAGGTTGAGAAACACTGTTTTACTACATTGTCTGCAAGCATTTTGCAGGCACATCTGCCCAAATATAAGGTGTCTCAATAAATTCAGTCGGCCACCACTTTTGGTGCCTCTGCTCTGGTAGCAGCAACATGTTTCCTGAATGACTCAGGAGTTAGCACCAATGAATTCCAGCGGGATTCACTCTTGGAGGGTTAAGCCAAGGTTACTGTTGTTTTGTTAGTGACCAGGCAGCCAAATCTAAAAACGGTGACGCGCCCACCAGAACACGGATCTTTCTTCAGTGCCACCAAGTTAGAGGCGAAAAGAGAACGAGGGAAGACAAGAGACTCCTTCAGGGGTAATTCTTACCCTCTTTGACGCCGGGTTGAGAATCGGACAGTAAAAGCGGAGCACGGTCCTCCTCGTCTTCTGCCTCTTCTGGCTTCGGAGTCTGCATATCGCCTTACTCCGGATTCCAGAGAACTCCACTGGCTGGTCCCCCTCGTCTCCCGGGCTAGAAAAACAAAGACCCAGGAGCCGGCACGTGATCTCTAGCACGTGACCTCCAAGCGGGCAGAAATATGACTCGTCTCAGATTCAGCCCCACCGGCCGGCTTTTCTTCCTGCCCGCTTCCCGTACTCGGCCATCTTTAGTACTGGCATTCCGTCTTCTGCTTGATCAAAGGAAAGGTGGGGGGCGGGATTTGCGGATCCCGCAATCGGCCGTGGAAACAACGAAGGGTGTCCATACCTGCAATGCTAATAAATGTGTTGATTGCGTGAGCATTCATGGAGCAGAAGTAGAAATGAAAAGTCAGAGACAGAGAGGGAATTGGCCCATAGTTCCAGCAGGTGGCGGCACCTGTCCCTGATTGCTAGAAATTAAATACTTACTGAAAAAAGATTTTTTTTTTTTTTACAAAATAGAAGATCCTGTGATGGACTTGGATATACTGTATTTTACTGGAGTCTGTGTAGTCCAAAGGCAATTTTTTCATTTACAGATGTGCTCAGCAACCCGGATGGTTCTTTAAAGCTTGTGTATGAAATAGGATATCCTACAGATAGCTATCCTATATATGTATAATATCCTATTTCTAACATATTTACAAAAGACATATGGTGCAGAAACTATAAAAAGTTTATTCTATTCTAGATGATAATAAGCATTTGCTAGAATAAATAGCAAATGCATATTTTTTCACAAATGTCATTTTTGCATTATCACTTTTTGTTTAGAAAAGAGATTTATTTAAAACATATAGCTGTCATTTTTTTAATCAATAGAGTGGATTCCAATCAAAAATCAAAAGACAAGATTAAGTGAGATAAATCGCTATCCTTGCACTGGCTTCTTTCAATTGCTGCATTTGTCAAAAACAGAGCAGTAAAAGAAGCAATAATATATAGATTTACAAAAGAAAAAGCATAGTGCCAAGTCTGATCCTTTACTGAAATGCTGACAATGAGGCAGAGAAGTTAAATTGTTAAAATTAGATGATACCATTCTGAGATAAAATATCAAGGCAGCTAACTACTGTAGAGGAAGACTTTTCATCTTTTTCCATTGTCTTTTGCAGAAATATAGTTCTGCCAAAATACAAATTAATTCCTGTACTACTAAATATTATAAAATGTCCTGTTCTGTTGAAGTGCACAAAGGCCTTATCTTTCCAGACAGAAGATCACATGGAATATTTGTAATTATTTACTAGGCAGTTGGGACAGTGTGACAGTGTTGCTGTAGAAAGATAAGTTCAAATCCTTCCAGTTACGTTAGAGTTTACTAAGTGCTTTTGACAATCCCTTTTTTTTAACTGAAGAAAAGCAAAGAATGATAAACATAAAGAGGAATTGATAAAACAAGGAGGTAAAACCATTACCACTGTGCAATTATTCTATTGTTGTTAACTATGATTGTTTTTATTTAATTTAA
This sequence comes from Protobothrops mucrosquamatus, assembly GCF_001527695.2. Lineage (NCBI taxonomy): Eukaryota > Metazoa > Chordata > Lepidosauria > Squamata > Viperidae > Protobothrops > Protobothrops mucrosquamatus. The sequence goes on from NW_015386893.1 coordinate 167,634, forward strand.
GCAAAGTTAGTAAAACAGTTGCGGATATATATGAAGTGAAATTATTTTTCTAAAGAATGTAGAAAGACAGAAGAATATCTGACACATGTTGGGATGGTTAATAGTGATATTAACTGGTGAAAACCTGAGAGCATCATTGGTAGGGAATGTAATTGTTTAGTTAATAATACTAAAATTATTATGGATGTATATATAATAAATTGAGGTGTGTGTGTGCATGATGGCTCAGTGGTTAAAGCATGCATATGTGAATAGATAGATAGGTACCACTTTGGGAAGGTAACAGTGTTCTATGAGCCTGGACATATAGTCGTGCTGGCAACATAAGCACAGAAGTGTCTTCAGACAAAGCTGGCTCCCTCGGCTAAGAAATGAACATGAGCACTGCCCTCTAGAGCTGGACACAATTGGACAGGGGAAACCTTTACCTATACCTTTTATGTAATAAAGAAATTGGAAAAAATATTTCAGGTGCAATACAAGATGTTGTATTTTTAAAATCCTTAGTGGAGGAATGGGAACTGATGGCCCAACATGTTATCTAAACCAGGGGTCCCCAACCTATGGGCCGCAGCCCATAGTGGGCCCCGACCTCCTGGCCACCAGGCTATGGGACAGGTTGGCCAGTGTGCGCGCGTGTGCACACTCCCTCACTTGTGCTAGTGCGTGGCCATGGGGCATGAAAACGGGCTGTTGCTGTGTCTCGGCATGAAAATGGGCCGCCGTCAAGCCTTGGAGTGCAGAAATGGGCCGCCGCCGCACCTTGGGGCATAAAATGGGATGCCCCGCTGCCACGCCTTGGCCACAAAAATGGGCCACTGTGCCTTGGGGTGCAAAAACGGAACATCGCCACCACGCCTTGGGGCTGCGAAAACAGGCTGCCACTGTGCCTCAGGGTGCAAAAATGGTATGCCACCACCGCGCCTCAGGGTGCAAAAAGAGTACGCTGCCACTGCGACTCGGCCACGAAAACAGGCCGCCGCCGTGCCTCGGGGTGTGAAAACAGACCACCGCACCTCAGGGGTGAAAATGGGCTGCCGCCACGCTGCAAGGTGCAAAAATGGACGCCTCCATGCCACGGGGCATGGAAACAGGCCACCGCCATGCCGCAGGGCACAAAAACAGGCTGCCGCTGCACTACAGAGGCGCAAAAATGGGCCGCCTGATAGCGCATCCTATCGGTGCCCAAGAAAGAGCCAACAAACAGGAACGAGCGACGACCGGATGGCTTTTAATCCACACAGCAACAGAGTTAGTACTGGGAGTGAGTTGCTCCCAGTGCTTTACATAGGGTTCCGCGCGCTAGTCCCACCCCTACCCCACAAGCCAGCATCCGGTCTGTGGGGAACAAAACCAATTAGCAGGGGCGTCACGCCCCGTTCCGGCCGGCGCGGCTTCCAGTCCTTCTACGGCGTTCCAGGAACATAGCAAGGTGAGCTCCCTTCCCCATCGCTGCCATCTCCCGTCGCGCTCTCCTTCCCCTCGTATGCTCTGGCCGCCTGACTGTCTGGACCAGCAAGGTGCTGGTCCGTAGGTGTGAGTTGCTGCACCGGGGTTCTTCCGTTGGACCGGCAAGATGCCGGTCCGTGGGTGTCGCCCGCTATGAGTCCGTGAGCCTCAGGCAGCTAGAGACAGCTGCGCTCACGTCCCCGTGCAGCTGGCAGTTAGCAAAGTTCCCCCCTCTCGGCCGAGAGTGCTCCACAGTGCGGCACCAAAACCCCGGCGTCCTTCAGGCCTGTGTCATTCTGGCCTGCGCCCATCAGCTGAGAGAAGGCTCGGTGGGAACAACAGCAGCAGGGCAGTCGCCCCCCCCACCGGCATGTGTTGACCCCGCGGGGTGTTCGGTGATGGTCTGCGGGGTGTTGGCACAGTAGCTAGCATCCCAGCCGCCCGTACATGTTCGTCCCACAGGGCTCGACACCGCCACTGTGCTGCAAGGTGCAAAAATGCCTGCTGCAGTGCCACAGGGCACGGAAACAAGGCACTGCACCACACAAGAAAGGGGCAGTGCTAGTATTACGTGGGCACTAGCCCCGCCCCATTTGTGACGCATGCGTGCTCGCGGCCCCGCACGCATGCACACATGTAAAATGCTTCACCCCTGATCTAAACTACAATATTCAATATTCCTCATATCAGATTTTTTTTTATCAGAGGTGTAATTCTATAAATACTGAAAGGCTAAAAACAAAGGATTCTATCACTACCTTTGTGGCACAGGGCTAATTTTTAATGAGTGTTCTCTACTAAAATAATCCTGCCTAGTAATTATATCTGTATAGAAGCTTTATAGGATAGAAGAATGCTTTCCTGTTTTTATCCCATAATCATCATCTTCCTAGTGTTATTCCCATAGGTGCAGGGTCTGCTTTTCGGATTGACAAATGCCATCTTGCACAATCAAATGCAGCATCCGGGCCATGTCTACATTTTTGACACATATGGCTGTAGATCTACCGTATTGGTTGCACAAAAAACTGACCAACCGGCTTATCACCTGGACCTACGGTGGTTTGGTCTGTGTTCAGCTCAATATCACCCTGGCGGGCAGGCAGTATCCAGCAGCACCACTAGGAGGAGTAGACCTCACCACCATGATGACCCAACGTGTGAAATATAGTTGTTCCAGAATTAAGTTTAGCTCTCATTCTCTTAGCTTTTAGGAAAAGTGTCAAGATCTGTCAAGAACAGTATGCTGATGATTGTCAGCATTCTTAGATGGGGTTGCACTTCTCCATTTGAACTGGTGTGCAGCTTGGGGTCCTCCTGGACTTGCAACTACCGCTTGACAGATAGATGCCAGTGGTGACCAGGAGGATCTTTGCATGAGTTCATGTGTGCCAGTTGCTCTCTTTTTTTTTAACAGACAGTTCAGATCAATCATGCCCTGGTGAACTTATAATTGCAACATGCTGGCTATGGGAATGTCATAAGAGGCCCTTGTCATTACATCACGTATCATTGCTGTTATGTGAACTGTATTTGTAGCTAGCCAATTTCTGGGTGCAATTCCAGGTGCTGATTATCACCTTTAAAGCCTTTCAAGGCACAGGGCTTGGTTATCTGAGGGACCATATATCTATCTATCCCAATTGTTCCAGATCCATTCAATTAAACATTGTCATTGCAAGGGATCAAGGAAGTACGCCTACTCTGTTGCTGCCCCTCCCTTCTGTAATAGCATTTCTCCCAAAGATGAATGTGCCATCCACTCTCCTGGGGCTCTTAAAAAAACATCTAAAGAATGCAGTTGAACAGCCCCAATATGCACCATAGAGTTTGAGGCTAGATGCATGTTTTTTTTTCTTTGCTCTTTTTAAAAAAAAAATAATTAGTCCAATACATTTTTTTAAATAGCTAAGCAAAACATACTGTGTACGTTGGAATTGGGATGTCTGAAATGATCACGGCAGTATAGTTTACGTCAACTTCCAAATGCTGTTCAGATGCAGAAGTTCCAAGCAGCTTATCTACAGTATTGGTTCCTGCAAAGTAACCCTGGCCTAGGACAACTCACTTTCACAAAGTAAGAAAATATTCTCTTCATCAATACAGACATATTAATGAATGATTTCCCACAAGGCAAATCAATTAGAAACTAATTCTGTTGCAGTCCAAAAATAAGTTGTGGGCCATTTAAAATAATAAACCTACCTGTCCAGAAAAAAATTATGACATTTCATATAAGCACCATTGTACATGGATATCTTGCTATCTATTCCACAGGAAACTATGACCTACCTTCAATCATATTCCTTCCATGTTTTAGACAATGCCTTCATTGACTGGCATCCACCATAAAACGTTTCTATTTTATGTAGAGCGTGAAGAGTATTGCAAAACTTGACAGATAAATAGTATTCAAACAGAGGAGCACTTGCCACATAATACTCCAGACCCCAATTGTTAAGCTGCAGGACTACTGGGAAAACAGTTACCTACACAAATATAGGAAGATTGAAATAAAAAATGATATTTTATTATAAATCAAGTTCAATAATAAGAGGATATCTGGAAAGAATACACCAGTTCTGGAAAGAACTACATTCAGAATTAGAAATAACAGAATGGAGGCTAGTAGATCAATGCTGATGTCTTACATCCTACAACAATGCCTTTACATATCATTAAACAACATCTCCTATCCCAAATCCTTAGGAAGAACTCAATCGATGTATAAAAATGCCAAATGCAGTTTAAACATCTGGCTGATTGTGCAACGAACTGTAATAATAAAGGTAATAAAGCATAAAGAACTGGAGCTATGTTTTAAAATCTTCTAATTGATAAATTATCTCCCTCAAGCTTTCTGGCAAGGAGCTAAGCCTAGGCTGTCACCTTTATGTCTCGGATCATATTCACTTAGATCCATATTCCAAATAAACTGAAGACTAGTTACTAACTTCAGCAAGGCAGGTCGCAGCCTGTTGCAAACCACCTAAGCGGGAACATTCCTCTGCTGGAGTCTGTATTTTCGTCTCTGACTCAACCCATCAGACTGCTCCTTCTAGCAATCCAGCATCTTTCCCCCTAAACTGCTGGGCTTGCCCTGGACCTCTTGAAAATTTACGACTTCTTTCTGTTTTGCCAAATCTCCGGAGCGAGAGAGCGGGCTTCGTGGACCGGAAAGGCACAATACAAAACCCCGCCGGCCCTACCTTCTCTCCAGCTCCCTCTCCCCGGCCTTTCCACTTGGAGGGTGAGAAAGGCTCGTGGGCATAAAGGCCCGTCCTCATTTCGGCAGGAGCCTCCGAGTGGAATAGGAGGGGCGGAGGAGGAGAGCTGTGCCTTTGGAGAAGGCGCCGCTCCTGTTTCGACGCAAGGAGCTGCTTTCACTTCCCGAATTTTCCCGATTAGCCCGAAAAGGCAGGGAGGCGCCGCGAGTGCAGCGGAGCACCGTTGTCTCCAGCTCGGCTGCGCGGTTCCCCAGAAGGAAGATGCGGCTCTTACTGGAAGTTGTTCCCGCTACCCGGAGGAACTCTTGGCTGTTTCCCATCCTCCCTGTCATTTGGGGCTTCGTGATTGCTTCCTCGTTTGTTAACGCTGGGTAGGAAAAAAAAAATGGGGGCGCGGGGAGGGTTAGCAGACAATCAAGGACTGAGCAGGGGAATTACGGAGGGAGGGGAGAAAATGAGGGGATTTGGGGGTATTGTGTTCTCCACGGGAGGCCTAAATTTGCATTTTGCTAATCTGGACCAAAATGCAGAGCTTTAGGCGCTGAATTAAAGTTGCCCAATTACTTAATTTTCTGGATGCAGATGATGCAGGCATGGATGGATATGGGGCCAGAAGCCTGGGGAAAGATCCTTATGGAGACATTATTTTTCTTTTAATTATTGGAGGAAAACTTCCTTCCTTATGCTTCCATATCGTTAGCTCAGTATAACTCAGAGGGGTCTCGGTTGCTTAAGTTTTAATCATTTCCTAATCCAGCACTGTATAAGGATACAAACAAGTCCCCCCCCCCATATATAGTACAATCTTCCTCTGCTTTCATTTTGCTCACCCCCCCTCAAGAAACTCTTAATTAAAAATGGCATAGCTGATGAGAGAAAGTCGCAATTGTTGCGGAGTTGCCTTAGCTCCCTGAAAGTTCTAGTTCATATAGATAGCAATAGCAAATTCTAATATTACATATTTCAACAACAACTGTCAGTAAGTATCAAGACTTTTATTTCTTTTTGTGATTTCTAGACCAACATACCTGTTGGCAGTTCCTAAAATGATCCAGCCTGGAGCAAATCTAACTATCGGAGTTTGGCTCTTAAAGGAAAACCCTTCAAGCATTAGAATACAAGCGCAAGTACTCTTGGCAAATAAATCCATATTACAAGGAGAAGCAGTCTTTCAAAGAGGTGAGATGGTTGCCTTGACTTGGAATGCAATGAGATTTATTTATTTTATTTATTAAATGTACATGTCACCTATCTCACTATCCAAGGTGATTCAAAGTTTCTTTGTGTCAGTAATTAACTTCTATGATTACAGTCCTAAACATGTTTATTTAATTCTCACCGTATTCCAAATGTATTATTCGTGCTTAGGATGGCAGACAAAGATGGCAGTTAGATGGGGTCTTGTTGAAATAACTGTGCATAGCAATTTGAGTTAAAAAATGTTCACAAATGCTCTAAGGTATGGGGGTGTAATCTATATGGGATTATAAATATAGTTATTTGCTGAGCTACTAGCAGTTTATACATATTAGGTCTTGAATTCCAAAGGAAGAGAAAGCTATACATTATCTTCGCCTCCTTCCTTGACTTTGTTGCATGAGGAATCATTCCTATAGTACCTGCCTGTGAAATAAAGTCAGAATATGCTTTTGCATGATCTTTCTACAAGTCCCCTTTCAAAATAATTTATATAGGGTGGTTACCAATCCCATCAGGTCAGGGCAGCATGTCCATGGTTTAGTTTTCATCTTAATGAAAATCCCCCCCCCCCAATCTGAGTATGCTTAGAACAACTCAAGAATAAAGATGGATATGTAGTTAAGTAGAGATGTATGAACATAGTTTCTACTCTATTGTGCAGTGTTGCTAGCCATATATAATAAATGGCTAATGGTAGAAGTGGCTTTATAAACTTCCTTCCCCCCCTTCCTTCCCCCCTCCCCCCATGCATTTCAGTGAGAGCAGATCACATATTATCTTTCGCAATAATATCTCTTTTAAAAGAAATATGGCTTGATTAGTATGCAGTTGATGCTTTCAAAGAATTAAATGGAGGAACACCTATTATGAGTGTTATTAAAGATGAAGCTGCTGTTCCTCTACTGATTGATTTACACAAAGGAAGAGTGCTAACTTTCAGAAGCATTGGCTTTTGCTAAGAATCTTTATCTCTTGTATCAACCTAATGCTTTTCAGAAACTAAGTATGTGTGTGGGCGTGTTGTATTGCATTTCCTCAAGAGAAGAAGAAATGTAATGTTTTTATAACATGAACACAACTTTAGAGGCAAGATTTATGACCTCTTGGCAACAAATGAATAGCTGCTTTGTGAGCTATTTCCAAATAAGTCAGTCATTCAAATACATTTTGAAAATAGTATTAACTTATTTTCCAAAACCATAGCAAAGAATGGTAGCCTTGCAACGTATGAGAGTTTCCATATACAAAGGAAATTACTGGGAACAGATCAAATCGGGGAAAAAATCAGTGTCCAACTGGATATAAAATTGTCTTAGGGTCTTTCCCATTTGTTTCTAACACATCTTGGCAACTTCCTTTTCCTGTTGGGTCTCCCTTGTTTAAGATGAAGTTGTACTATGTACCTTTTGAGAAATTGATCCCAGGAATGAAAATCAGACCTGACCAACGATTAGTGAAGCAGGTTTTATAATAAAAAGGAAATTTGTTTAAGAAAATCAGAGGTTGTTAACAACATTACAAGTTGTTCTCAATTAACAAAGGAAATTGGCACTGGAATTTCTGTCACCATGCGATATGGTTATAAAGTCATCACAGGACTACATCACTTAGTGATGATAATCCAGAAGTTTCTGTTGTTGTCTTTAAGCGAGGCTCACAGGTCTTTAAGTGAGGACTTCTGTGCAATTTCTTGCCAACTTCCAATAAGCAAAATCAGTGGGGAGGCCAGCAGGAAGTTGCAAGCCCCAGGCAGTTTGCAAGTAGGCTAATCAGCAGTAAGTGGTGGGGGAGGGTATGTGAAGGTGCATGGGTTGTTCGTGTGGTGCAAGTGTAGTGGCGTTGGGGTGGCTGCTACAGGGTTTAGGAGGGTACAGAAGGGGCTGGTGTAAATGTGGCAGGGCTGGAGGTGACTGCCGCAGGGTTTGAGTGACTTACCAGTGACTTGCAATCTTTCCTACCGTCTTCCTTATTTACTTTGCTTGTGCTGCAACTTTGAGGGTTGGTTGTAAGGACCACTCATTCAGTGCCATTGTTACCTTGAATAGTGGCTGAACGAGTGGTCATTAACCAATGATTACCTGCAACAGAGGAAGTCTGTTCTTTTTCCCTTCTCCACCTCACATTTCCCCCCTTTTCCTCCCCACTGTGTCTTACTATTTGCTTTTGTATTTTTGTATTTTATTCTATAATCTAATAAAATATTACAAACTGTAGAAAAAAAGGAAAAAAAGTACCAGTTTTAATTTCTTCAGTGGCTGTTCCTTTGCTGAATCACTTTCCTTTTACACTGACAAATGTATGATAAATTTATTCATGTTTATTAATATGCACCACTACCAGCTAGATCAGGGATCTTCAAACTTGGCACTTTTAAGACTTGTGGACCAACTCCCAGTATTCCTCAGCCATCATGGCTGATTGAGGAATTCTGGGAGTTGAAGTCCACAGGTCTTAAAGCTGCTAAATTTGTAGACCCCTGAGCTAGCTGGTCGGCCCTTCTTCCTCTCTCCCTTCTGAACTCTTTGCACAGTGTAGTAAGAATGCATCCCCCCAAACTCCTTCCCTGTACCCTTAAAGACACAGGAATCAAGTGCAAAGCAAGAAAGGCTCACAAAATAAAGAAACACATTAACTCCGGGTTTTTTTTTCTTTAAGCTGCCTCAGGTGTGTCAAGGTGTCACAATGTTGCAAATCGAGACTGAAAGGCTCCGTCAATTGCAAAAAGCTCTAGCTTTAAATTAAGCCTGTTTACCTTCAAAGATAACTTTCTAAAAGTCATAGACAGACTCAGTTAAAGGGGATAAAACTAATTACATTTGTTTAAAGGGATTAAACCTTTCCCTGTTGTCTTTTTTTTCCCCCTTTCCCGCCCAAACCACCTCCTTTTATAGCCTCTCCTCTCCCCCCTTTTTCTTCAGTTCACCTCCAGCTCCGAGCTGCTTTGGGAAACGCCAATCAGCTGGAGCCCTGCTGGCTCCTGGGGCTTCTGCCAAGCCCAGACAGTCCTGTAGCTGCAGCTGCTTCTCCCTCAGGCTTGGGTTGCTTTGGCTCATTCTCCTCCCCTGCTACACTTCTCTAGGATGGTCGCGTACCACCTGCCATGTGGCAAAGTACCACAGGTGGTACGCGTACTACCGGTTGAAAAGCCCTGACCTAGATAATAAAAGTTTTTTTGATATTTTGAGCCCAATTTCCTCTTTAGAAATGAATGATATTTATAAGTGCAATGCCAAATTTTGAATGTGAATTCACTAGCATCTGACCAGTGCTGAGGTTTAGGCTGGATCTTAGTCTCTCAGTTAAGGACTCCATAGGCCAATTGTTGGGTTCAAATATTATCCAAACCGTGGAAGATAATGGGGTTGCAGAGATAAAATCTGGACCAAATGAGTTAGTAGAAGCCCACAATAGCTGGTTCAATCGCATTTCTTCCTCATTTCAAAATGTTAGTTTCAGATATATAAACCTATATATCCTCTTCTTTTAGTATTAACTCACAGAATAATCTTTGCCTTCAAATTTGCAATTGAAAGTCTCTGATAGATTATTTATTTTGTTAGATTTATATTATGCCTTTTGTTCAGGACTTCCATGTAATATACATAACACTCTATCTTCCCATTTTTTTTCCTCACAACACCTTGTGAGGCAGGCTGGCTTGAGAAGGGGCAAATAGCCTAAAGTTACAGTGAACTTCTGTGACTGGCTTGGGCTTCTCTCTTGCCATTGCACCACCTTAGTCTCTATGAAATATGGAATAGGATGCTTCTGAGGCATTGGGCAGAAATTTATTTTTATTACCAGAAATAGGGCTTTTACACAATTGGTATTTTTTCCCACAGAAATTAACTAAATTTCAAAAGCCTAATTTTTCAGTGGAAAATAGCCTTATTGCTGTGTCACTAGTGTTTAGTCATCTGGATCCAGGAGTATTAGATCTTTTTCACACCACTAGTTAAAAAGAAAAGCCAGGAGCACCTGATCAAGAGGCAAACCTCTAATGACAGAAAATTGGCTGTGTTTCAGTTAGGTTTTTTTTAGTCTCTCACAGAAAGTTCTTGTGGAGCCCTAGGATTTCATGGAACAGAGCCTAATCCCGAGGCTGATCTACTGTACCTTCACAAAAATCTACCAGTGAATTGACCCTTTGTTGGACCCTGATAAATTGTTAATCTTTTTATCTAATTAATATAAGGTACTGTAGGGTTTTCAAAAATCTATGGTATGACCTTTTTGTACTTTTTCATTTTGAAAATCCTATAGTACCTTATATTGATTTTGTACAATAAATGAATTAAACGTACGGTATCCATGTTTATATGTACAGTATATGTGTATATATTTTGAAGGGTTCTGGAACAAAGGGAAATTATTTAGTCTAACTGTTGCTTTCTTGCTTTTTGTAATCGGCTTTTGCACCAGGGAAATCTCATGCAAGCGTGGGAAACATGTACATGGATGCAGTGTACTGAAGATGGGAATAAGGGAGTGTAGAGGAATGATTGATGTCTTCCTTATGATGTAATGGCTCTGTTGTTTGATTTTCATTGTCTTAACAAGGTTTATAAAGCAATGCTACTAACTTTCTAAGGTGTGGATGTAACTCTGCCAGTGTTCCAAATTGTTTGCTACCCAGATGCTTAATTTGATCAAATAAATTGACCAAGAAGTCTCCGCTTCGGTTATCTGATTAGATTGATATGGTATCTCAAGTTCAAGTAAGGGACTGGGATCTTACAATTGAATATAATTTATTACATTTCTGAGATCCATTTTTCAAAAAAATTCAATTTTTGTTAATGATTTGGCTTAATTTATTTCCCTCATATTTCCTATTAATATTAATTACTACAATTCATATAAATTTTCATCTTGGCTTTAGTCTTTTATAGAGTATGGCTTCTGGTATGCGTATGTGTGAACATAGGTGTAGCTTATTTACACATTTATTGGAGACGGAGGAATCTGTATGAGGGACTGACACTGCAGATAGGGTTAGATTGATAAAGGCAAAAGATGGACACTGCCGTTTTTTTTCCTGCTGTGGCTTCTATGTTTTATTACATTCCCAGTTTTATTATATCCCAAATTGGCTCAGTTGGTTACTCTCACCGTCCAAACATAATCATAGTTCAGTTTTCAGTCTATTTATGTTCAATGTTCTCTTATACAGCAAAGAATTTTAAAGTTGAATTTTATTGAAGAGGAATTGTGGGGGGGGGGGGGGGGAAGGG
>NW_015386893.1:178843-189753 GCF_001527695.2 Protobothrops mucrosquamatus
CTAAGTTAACATTGCAGTTTTGTTGGTAATACTTTGCATAACAGATAAAAAGAATTGAAGAATAACATTTCAAAATAAAACAAATATTAAATGCCTGTCATTAGAAATCTGTAGGAATTTTTATAAATTTGATTTGCTAAAATTTCCTGTTTGATATATGCTATGACTCCTCCTTTCTTTTGTTGTGAAAGTGCTGTAAACATGTTTCCCAATTTAGGGCAATTTAGTAAATATTGATGTTGTTTTTTTATATGAAGTTCTTGTAGTATTATTCTATCTAAGTTCATCTTACTAAGTTTGTTTATTTTTTTTCCCTTTTTAATGGGGAGTTGAGACCATTAACATTTAGAGATATAGTTTCAACTCCTTTTTTTGCCTCTTTATCTATATTTGGATATTGTTATTGTCAGTCTAGACTCTTTAGTTTGTGATTCCTTTTCTCTTTCCATTAACAGTCTTGTCGGTCTAGCCTCTTTAATTTCTTTAAGTCTATTCTCATCATGTTTTCCATCATCTTTTCCATTATCTATATTCTCTCTATTCTCAACTTGCTTACCTTTAGATTGTGTTTCCTTTCCTTCAGTGGCTTGTGCTAATATCTCACCCTTCTCTTACCTCTCTTTCAACTAGGTCCTCCTCACTGCCAAAGTTTTGTCTATAAAATTCCTCTGCTTTATCTATTGAATCTAGTCGGAGCTTTTTCTCCTGCCACGCGACCAAAATCCCTTCTGGAGTCAGCCATCTAAAATTAATATTTTTTCTCGTCAATTTAGAAGTTATTTGTTGATAGGGCCTTCTCAAGTCTCTCACTCTTCTAGGAACTTGTTTAAGTACAATCAGTTGTCTGCCTCGATACTCCAATGAATCATCTCTAGCCCTAAATAGTATTTCATCTCTGATCAATTTCTTAACAAATCTGACGTGGACTTCTCTAGGGAGATTATGCCGTCTTGCATAATTCGTGTGAATTCTGTAGATCTCGTCTATCTCGTTAGCCATCTCTTCTCTACTGCTCCCCAAAGCCCCCGCTAGTATATCTGTCATTATTACTGGTAGGTCTTCACCTTTCATCTCACTGACATTTTGGAACCGTAAATAATGAGCAGCCTTCTCTAATTCCAGGGAAATGACTGTCGATTCCAATTCTCTGTTGGCCTGAACTAATCTCTCGTTCATTTCATCTACTCTCTGCTCTTCTTTTCCCATCCTTTCTTCCATTTCCGATAGCTTTTGTTCATTTTTCATAATCTGTTGTTGGAAGGACTCAGATTTCCCATCCATTGACTTTATTTTATCCTTGAGTTCCCCTGTGTCATTTCTTACTTCCCCTATTTCTTTTTTTAGATCTTCATGATTTTTACACATTAGATTAAAGGTAGGCAATATGATGTTTTGGGGCTGAATATTGCTGTGACTTTTGGCTTTATACTTTAGTGGTCTCATTGCCCTAATATCCATTTTTTTTATTCCTTTAATTTAAAAAAATAACAGGGCGTGACACGCTAAAAAGCATTACTTATCAGAATAATTCTGCTTCTCTCTGTATATCATTCATACTCTTCTGTGCATGTGATTAACCTTACCCAAATGAGATTGCTTATTCATGGACATACATATTGCTTTCAGATCTTTATTTCCGTCATACTCCCACAAATGGAACATGGTCTTTTTTATTTTTCCTTCAGACCTGAATAAAATTTTGTGACTAGATCAAATACATAAAACTGAATTGTTCTTTCAGTATATAGTAGTAAGGTGGGAGTAGCATAATTGCATGATATTAGGAAAGAACCAGAAACTTAGCACAACTTCCTTGTCATAGAGTGGACTCTGGCTAGATGAGTAATGTCTGAGAAAGTGCCTTTCTGCAGGCTGAATAGAAAATGGCTTCCTTAACTATCCTTTTCATGATAGATCAGATAAGAGAAACCCTGTTGTTAAACTCTTTTATTTTTTATAGATAGTTCAATTATGCTCATAAGTGATGATGGTTGTAAAGTGAGTCACCACATGACTGGACCTTTTTTTAACAATCTTTTTTGCAGTGTTGTTAAGCGAATTCAGCAGCTGTAAAGTGAACGCTGTGGTTGTTAAGCAAACACTACAGTTTTTAAGTGGGCCCACTGTTAACTAGGTCAGATTTTTCCAGAAACTGGAAGTAAACACTAGTTTCCAGAAAAACAGTCACAAATTGTCCTCATGTGACCATGGGGCACTGTGAATGACCATATATGCAGGCTGGTTGCCAAGCAGCCAAAATACTTGCACATGACTGGGAAGGGGGTGGTATCAGAACTCTGAAAGTGGGTTGTAAGCCTCTTGTAACTTCACATGATTACTAAGCGACTGGTTGTAAGTTGAAAGCTACTTGTATGTTCCTGCTGTTTAAAATTTAAGTTAATTTCTTAATTTCATCTTAAGTAATTTTATTGGCTGAATATTCAATTCAATATTTTTAAAAAGAATGTTTCTGGGATCATATATTTAAATAAGCAATATAAAGAACTCCTGCTTGAATAGGGGGAATATCTGGCATGTGGATGTGTGAAATCTTTGAATTTTTTCCTTATTCTGTTTTTCCCCCCAAAATATAGATTCCTTTGGGACACTAGTCCTTCCATCTGTAAGTACTCTTAAAATACTAGAAATATAAACCATATGTTTCCAGCATTACTTTTATTTGCTTTTTGATTTGGCTAACTTAGTTATATTTTATAGCTCCAAATTAGTAATCAGTGTGTAGGTGTTATTTTGTTTCTTTAGATTAATAATTAGTTTGAGTGCCAACTCAGAAGAATCTGGGATTTCAATTTGAATGTCTTAAATGCATACTTAAGTTATGGGCAAACACCAGTAGGTACTCAATGTAACAAAATTGTGTATTAATAAAAGATGAGAAATGCAAAAAATGCAAAAAAAATTAATTTGTACCTATATCCAAAACATTTTATTTCCTCATAGGAAATTCCTCATATTCTACATGCAAAGGCAAAATGTTACTGCTGAATTTGGGCAATTAGTTTAATTGTTTAGACTAATTGGGAAAAAAAGTATAATATGAATCTGATAAGTTAAATTGAGAGGAGGATTTTTTTTAAAAAAAAATACATTATGGTACAACACGCATGGCTTTTGAAATACTATAGACACTGAAAATGCTATCTAATATGCAAAGCAAGCTATGGGAAACCCTGATGGCTTGCCTTGGTCTGACCTGCAGGTCTGAAGGCAACAGCAGGGCCCAGTCAACCATGCTGCACAGTTGGTTGTCAGGCATCACCACAATCTGGGAGCCTTCCTAATTTCATGCTTTCAGGCATGTGCAACTACCAGTAGTAGTGGCTCTCCAAACAGAGCAGCTGGGAAGTGAGGCTTGGCAAAGAAAGATGAGCTAGGTCTAGGAGTGTGTGAGTGTGGGTCTCTTGCCAAGCAATGAGTGGAAGAGACAGCCAGTCACTATGCAAGCAAGTAGGATCTCTGCTAGAAAGGGAAAAAGGAAGCAAAAATGAAAAATGAGCAAGAAAAAAGACAAAAGGAAAGATTTTTCTTTTCAGCAAAGAGAAAGAAGAAAGAATTTGGGCGGTCCCAGGTTGGACTTCCTAGTTCATGATTATCCCGAATATGGTTTTGAAAATAATAGGACATATTAGCCCAGGAACAAAGCCAAATATCGGTGTTCTCGTTAATGAAAAATGCTGGCAGCTAAATGGCAAAGTGACACGGCTCTGTTTTACAGCATTGCCAGAAGCTTAGTTTTGCGGTGGAGAATTTTTGATTTAATAAATGTACATTTAATGGCATAGAAAGATATTCTTCATTTTATCCATTTTCGAATGTATGAAATGACTGCAATATCTTGGGGTAATGAATGAGCCCTCCTACACGACTCATAACTATTAAAATTTGACATCCCTGCCTTAAAAACTAATAGGTTTCTTATTGCATAAGCTTTTGTAAATCACAGTGCGTTTCCTCAGGCACATCTTGTGAGAGGAATGCCATACATTGTATAAACTCAGTTATTTGGGGGAGCGGAGAAGGTTGTGAAAATTAACAATAGTGGCAGTGAAACGCTGAGCAGCTAGTTAATGTATGTAGTGTGAGAAAATTTGGATCTGTTTAATTCCCAACAAATGATATTCCAGCTTCAAATCAATTCCAAGTCTACGGTTTTGCCAACACAAGAGGGGGGAAATGTACTTCAGAAGCAGAGAAATGGGACTTGAGGTTGATTGGAAGGTAAATAGGAAATTAATAGAGAAGGATTTCATTTCTTTCTGCCCTTCAGAAGAAAATGCCTGTCTGTTCTGGTGCCAGAGCAACTAGGCAGTGCAGGTTAATGCTTAGACTCGTAATCTTAATGTATATAATCTTTATATATTTTGACTTCCAGTCACCTGTTCCCCCACGTCTCGAATGACTAGAACCAGTTCTGTGCGTGGTTTTGCATGCTGCCTGCATCCCATGGATGGGGATTTGTTTGTTTGCGCAGCCCAGTTTCTGACATGCCACAGCCTGGTGCCGGTCCACGGCCCGGGATTGGAGATTCCTGGCCTAATGGTTATGGTGCCTGGCTTAGGAACCAGGAGACTGAGTTCTAGTACCTCCTTAGGCTTGAAAGCCAGCTGGATGATTTTGACCAGTCACGCTCTCAGCCCAACCTACTTCCTAAGGTTGTTGTTGTGGGGAAAATAGGAGAGGCAGGAGCATTAGTCATGATTGCCATTATTTACAAATAATAATAAAGGTGGGATTTAAAAAAAAATCAAATAAATAAAACAATAGCAATGGTAATGAAATGAGTTTTCTTCCTCAGCTCCCATTGGGCAGTACTGATGCCAATTATGAGTTATTAGTGAATGGATATTCAAAAGGACAACTGCTGTTTTCTAATCGAACGTCACTGTCATTTGCAAGTAAAAGTTTTTCAGTCTTCATCCAGACTGACAAGACAATGTATAAACCAGGACAAGATGTGAAAATACGGGTTGTTACTCTGCATTCTGACCTCAAACCATACAGTACCCCTGTAAATATATACATTCGGGTAAGCATAGGTTTAAAATTATTTGGCAAAGAAGAGATTTCATGTGGAATATGTGAAAATGACTCTTGTGCATTCACACCAAGGTCTAGCAGCAGGAAGGTGATTTCTTGTAAAAGACACTCAAAATAAATATCTATTTGTATTTTGTACATACTATAGAATATAGATGTTCGCACAGTGGTTCAAATGATATGTTCATCCAAGCTAAATTTATGTTTTAGAATAAAATTGATGTAAATTCAGGGTAAAATTTATTGCTCTTTTGAAAAGAGCTACAGTAAGGGAGTGATAGGCAAGAGACTCTTGAAAAGCATTAGCTTTCATTATTTATATATTTATTTAAAGCACTTACATGCAGTGGTGGGATTCAGCCGGTTCACACCACTTTAGCAGAACTGGTAGCTAATTTTTTGTTGCCCGGGCCAGAATGGACTTCCGGAAGTGGCATCCACACAGAGAACCGGTTGTTCACATATTTGAATCCCACCACTGCTTACATGGCCGCACAACTCAAACAGCAGGACTCTGGGTGACATAAAATAATCATTCTAAAATGTTGAGAATTCCTTAGATGTATTCATGGGTAGAAAATACTTTATCACCAGAAAAAGTGCCTGTACGTTGATATGCGATGTACAGCAAGCCATAATATAGCTATTTGGTTTTGGTGTGTTATGGTTAAACAATCCATTCCTAAATAAGACATGAGAATTTGGTAACTGATGAGATTTTTCTTCAGAAATGAAATCTGCCCCCCCCCCCCCCAAAAAAAAACACAATTGCATTGAGGGTCTATAACAAAAGATGAAATTCATTGTGAGATAATGATAAAGTGAAAGCATTTCTGAAAATTAACTCCTGTTGCTACAGGAACTTCTAATCTTAACATCTGCAACCTTTTTGATTATATAGTAGAATTGATGGCCAAGTTTTCTAGGTGGATATTTACTGCTGAAGCATACTTTGTTGCCATGAACCTATTTTAGCAGTCATGCATTGCACTAAATTCTGTATTCTGAATATATACAGTAGTTTAACATATACTTTTATAAGGATCCTCAGCGAAATTTGATTCAGCAATGGTTGACACAGAACGGAAAACTGGGCAAGATCGTTAAGCAGTTCAAATTATCCAAATATCCTCCCTTGGGTGATTGGTCTATAGAAGTTCAAGTAAATGTGAGTACAAATAAGATATGTTTATATTTAAGGTAGAAGAGGGCAACCTTTTGATGATGAACAGCTTTAATTTAAGGAGGAGTAAAGGCTGCAAAGTGGGTGGGGCTAGATTAAGCTGTAAAGACTCCAGAGTTGACTCAGGATCACAGACCACCTACTTGTGATTTAACAAGTGATGGTACACTTTTCACATTTTTGTGATCTGAATAATTCATTAGATAGTAAATTTAAGGAGCTTGGTTTTTGATTGTTGAAAATGAAAATATCATGAAAAAGTGTCACTTTTTAAAAATTGTATCTCAGCCTGCATTTATTCTTAAGTGGTCAATATAATTTTGAACAAGGTTTTACCTTAGATTTAGTAAACTAAAGGAATTCAATATGATTTTCATTGACTTTTATGTTTGCTTGTGTCTCCATAGGATCAAACCTATTATCAATCATTTGCTGTAGAGGAATATGGTAAGTGATAACCATCTGCTCTTTAAAAACAGGTGCTTATAATTCTTTTAGAAGAAGGTGAATGAAGTTTTAAATTTAGGAAGGCAGTGATTTTCCACAAAACTGAAATCCAGAATATTACTTACCATTCAAAAAAACATGAAATTATAATACTCAGATTGCAAGACTGTTTAGCATAAAGTTTAATAATTTGGATCCTGACAGTAATTCTTAGAGTAAACCAGCTGAAATCACTTGGTGGGACTTACTGTAAATAATCATGATTATCTTCTAGTATGAACAAGATCAGATCTAGCTTTGAGTATCCAGTTGTTTGTAATGTTAAATTTATCTTTTACAGCTTCCAAAACCAAAAGTCATTCTGAGATCTATCCATTCATTCATGTAATGAGGTCTTCCTTGAATAATAAATATATAATAGAGGAGCACTCAAACTTAATCTTTTAGTTGCTTCAGTTTGTCTGTTATGTAATTTTAATTGTTGCTTTTGGGTTTTTTCAGTGTTACCAAAGTTTGAAGTCTCTTTAATAACACCTATGTATTATTCTATGCAAAGTAGGTTGAATGGCACTATTACAGCAAAGTAAGTAAAAAGTAAATATTATGGCATTGAGAGCTATATCTATGTTTCAGATATAAAAAGTATGCAATGCTGGAGTAAATTATTCTACATTAGAATGTTTCTCTTATTTTGGAGGAGGTGGAGTATAAGTAGGTAAAACAGTTCATTATTGTGTGGTGGCAGCAAAAAATATCTCGAATATGCATCAGTACATTGCATATACTTGCCACTGTGTGTGTAAGTGTGTGTGTGTGTGTGTGTGTATAACCTGATGCTTTATTTAAACTAAATTGGTATATGAGTGATTGCATGACCTCTGTAGATGCCATATGCTAAATAAATAATAACTTGCTACTTGATGGAATATGGGCAATAGTATATTGGCTGGCACAGTATCTTATAGGTTAAGATTCTGCCTTGTGCACAATGGCAGGAGCGGACAAATATTCAGATTATTAAATGGTAGAGCTACCTGTACCTACAGATACAATTAGGACTGATAACCTAGTTTATGCATTCTCTATTTTACAACTACAGCTTGATGACTGTAATTGTAATGTAATAGGAGTAAATGTTAAAGAGAATTAATGAACCAGTTAATTAAAAATAGTTCTATATTTGCGAAATTAAGAGGAAGGAGACGGGGAATGATAGATGATATGAATGGATGGCTGAGAAAGATGAGAGAGTATAGGAGATATGACTGACCTATTTGGAGAAGTAACAGTGATGAGTATGATCTGTCTGCTTAATAGGTAGGTAGGAATGTGCAATGAAAAAAAATGATTCGTTTATCACATTTATATAGCTATCTCTAGATAGCTTATAGTAAAAAAATAAAGCCACTCTAGATGGCTTATAGTAAAAACAATTATGCATCAAAACATTAAAACAACACAATTAAAAGACATCAACAATATTAACAAGACAGTAGAGAAAAAATATGTTAAAAATAATCAGCAATATCATTAAAATGCCATCTCCTTGAGACCCCCAGGTCTGCTGTCAGAGCTGGGTTTTAAGAGAATTCTGGAAGGATGTCATAGATGGGAGCCATTCTCACCTCAAGGGGAACAATGATCCACATAGCATGACGGAAAAGGCCCGTTTTCTGGGTTCCTCCAGATGAATCTCTTTTGCAGATGGCACCTGCAGCATATATCTTTTGCTGGACCTAATGGGAAGGGCAGATGTAATTGGGCAGAGGTGGTCCCTCAGATACACCAGCCCAGTGTGATGTGTGTTAGGAAAATAGAGTGAATGATTGCAAGTTAACCATCAATGGTGAAAAATTAGAGCAGGTACATCAAGCTGTGCATCTTTTAAGTTCAAATGCTGGCATTAATGTTTGTCGAAATAAGTAAAAACAGATGTACGTCCTCCTGTACAGATGTGAGGATTGGGCATGACAGGAGAAAAATAAAAGCTGATTGCTGTGAGAATGGCATACTTGAAAAGTGAAGCTGTTTGGTCATACGGAAAGGAAAATATGATAATCAAATTGCAAAACAAATATATAGACAAAGACTGCATGGATTGAAAGGAGGGGGATAAAAAGTTGTGATTGGATGCTGTTGAAAAGATGTTCAAAAGGTGAGAGAGGAAAAAAAAGGAAACCATTGTTTCCAAATTAAACTGTCCAGGATAATAAGTACATGGTAGGTTATCACATGCTTTCAGTCTGCCTTTTGAAACAAACAATTTCCAACTGATCCTTTTTTGTGGTGTTTTGGGTATTCATTTCAGGTACGTATATGGAAAATCAATGAAAGGAAAGGTCACTATTGATTTCTTCTCATTGTTCCAAACACAAAACAAAAAGATAACTAAAATAATGGAGGTGAGCCATATTCAGTTCTTGACAATATACTTACATTTCAGGAAAATTGTGCCCACCCCCGCTCAACATTTTCTAGTGATTTCTCCGGTGGTATTTCTATTTTCCTTACTGTTTTCTGATCCAGAATAGCTTCTTTCTCTTCCTCATACTACTACTTTGAGCCCTTATTAGAACAAATTTAAAAAAAGCTTTTTGCATGTTTTTCTATTTCTTGCTTTTTTGTCTCAGAACTGACCTATATCTAGATGCAGTGGCATTTCAGAGTTTTGGAATTAAGATTGGCTGGAGACCATGTATAATAGCTTAGTGGCAGGAGTTTTAGGAAAAAACTTATGTGAAGGATTAGGGTTAGGATTCTCTTTTCTTTATCTGTTTCAGAAGTATGATATTTTATATTTATTTGCCTTGTAAAATCTGATTTCTTTTAAAACAAGATTTAAATTGTAACTCTGGCTTTGACTTGCTAAACCAAGTGCCTAGCCATTACTGCCATGGTTTATGCAGACCAGTTCAAAATCTAGAAGATTTGAGCCCTCTTAAAACAAGTGTTAAAGGTGATACCACCCTAAAAAGGTCTAATGTCTGTAGTAAATATGGAGATAATCTAAAAACAATCCTCTAATTTTAATTTTGTATCAGCTTTATGACATTTCAGCTGTCATGGCTATTCTTTCCACAAGTATTTTGTAAAACTGTAGCTAAGCCAAGAGAGGGGAATACAATGCTAATAGATCTCTGGGTCTTTTCCTGTCATTTTGATGACCAGGACTTAGGGGACAGTATCAATTGTAAATACGTACAGATGGCCCCTCTCTCTCTGGTCACTTGCAGAGTCCTGGATGCAGGGTCATGAAAGGATAGCAAGGAAAACACCCAATGTCCTAACCCACCCGAGAACATACGATATTTTTAGGGGACATGTTTAGCTACTTCTGCTTTCTCCCTTCTTATCTACAGTGTGCCAGACTTACTGGGTGAAATCTTTATCTTATGTGTGTCAGCTTTGCTGGATGGGTTGCTTATGTAATCAGAAAGAATAAACACAAGGATTTCTTGTCATTTGGGGCTTCTCTCATTAAGAGGAGTCCGTCTTTGTTCAGCTGAATAAAAACGTAAAAGCTTAAAGGTAACTTCTGGTTTCCTGTATTTTTTTTTCAAGCAAAACCTCAGAACCTGCATATCATTTTCCTCAGTTTTAGCAAGGAAGAATAGTGAATAGATACATTGCGGTGTAGATACGTCCCAGTTCATGTAAATTTGTATATGGAAAAAGCATCAAAAATAAAATGTAACAATGATATATGGCTAAGAAGAACAGATCTAGATGTTCTGGCTAATGCAGGGATAGGCAACCTTGGCTCTTTTATGACTCGTGGACTTCAACTCCCAGAATGGAGTTGAAGTCCATGAGTCATAAAAGAGCCAAGGTTGCCTACCCCTGGGCTAGTTTGAAAATCTGATCTAATATTGCTTCAAAGGTAACAGGGTTAATATATTTTTTCTGATCTCAGATTAATGGTTCTTTGAACTTTACACTGGAGAACTCAGAGATAAAAGATATAATTGTCAGAGATGAGGATATATTGCACTCAGCATCTATAGAAATTACAGCTGTTGTTACAGAATCTCTTACAGGTATGTTGTTTAATATGGCTTTTATAGAACACTGGAAGAGATAAAATCAAAGACATACCGTATATACTCGAGTATAAGCCGAGTTTTTCAGCCCATTTTTGGGGCTGAAAAATGCCCCCCTCGGCTTATACTCGAGTCAGCGGCGGCGGTGGCGCGGCGGCGGCGCGGCGGCGGCGGGGGTGAGG
>NW_015386893.1:190154-199134 GCF_001527695.2 Protobothrops mucrosquamatus
AATCACACTCATATTTCTTAGCAATTGATATTTGGAGGAATTTAGGTACCATAGCTTATAGCTATGGCTGGGGCCTTTTTTGTTATTTTTTGGAGGGGGACATTTGGTGGGATTTGCAGGGGCTTTTTCTACCTATTTTACTCATTAACAAAATCTATCACTTAAAATTGGTCATTTGCAGCTAAATTTCATAATTTTAAAGGCTCCGGAAACTGAGATAAGGAAATACCACCTACTACTATGCTAAACCATAGTAGTATCAACAAAACACAAGGCTTAGGATGACATATTACACTAAGACATTAAGCGATTTGTTTTTAGTCTTAGCATGTTGTGTGAATCTAATCACAGAATGTTGTCACTTAGAATAATAAGTATGAGCTGCCTTGCTTCAGTGAAGAACAAATAAATCTAGTGTATCATTTTAAAAATCTCTGGTTGTTATAATAGGAATCTCCCAAAATGCAAGTGCTACAGTATTTCCACAGCCGTATGATTATGCATTAGATTTTCTTGAGTATTCAAGATTCTTGAAGCCTTCTCTGAACTTCATTGCTATGGTGAGTAATGTTGTTTTACTGTTTGCTTTTTTCAGAAATGGATTGAATGAAAGATGCATCAGAAAGATGGAATTACAGTCTCAAAAAGTTTAGAAGACTTAAATGATTTAGCTACAAGTCTTAAGGAAGCCATTTTATTTCTCAAAATCTCCAATTCCACACCAAAACAAAAGAGGCCAAAAATGTTCATTTCCCATTTGATATGTATTATTATTATTATTATTATTATTATTATTATTATTATTATTATTATTATTATTATTATTATTATTATTATTATTATTATTATTAATAATAATAATAATAATAATAATAATAATAATAATAATAATAATGTTCCACTGATTAATTGTTTTAACTGTCAGAAAATTTCTCCTTAGTTATAGGTTGCTTCTCTCTTTGGTTAGTTTCCATCCATTGCTTCTTGTCTTGCCTTCAGATGCTTTGGATAATAGCTTGACTCCCTCTTTTCTGTGGTAACCCCTGAAATATTGGAACACTGCTATTATGTCATCCCTTGTCTTTCTCTTCATTAAACTAGTCATACCCAGTATCTGAAGTCTATATGTACAGTGTGGGCTACAGTATTTAGTATTTTTGTTTGACATGCTCATATCCAAGATTGTCCATAAATATTTATTTCTTTTGATATTTATTAGATTTATATATTAACCTTTATTTTCTACAACTCAGGGTGGAGAGTTAGAGCAACATTGAAGTCACCAGATATTCTAATTCTGCCGAAGATAGTATTACCATTTCAAATAAGCGTTCTACATAAAGGTTATTATTGTTTTAAAGAATTTTGTTTCTAAAATTTAATTTGTTTTCAGTTGAAAGTAAGAAGAAATGATGATCATCCACTAACGTCTGATGAAAAAAAGAATAATGTCACAATCACGGTCACACAGTCCAAAATTTCTTATCAGATATTTGAGGATGATAATGAATCGCTGCAAAAGAACACAGTTTATGAGCTAAGTTATCCTGTTCCAGGGGATGGGGTTATTCAGATGGAGCTTCCAGTTTCAGCTAATACAACAGTTTTGCATATTAAGGTATATTCCTTTCCTGTCATTTGGTCTAAAGGAAAGCTTTAACTGTCCAGTGAAAATAATCTCAATATGGAAATTTGTTTAATGCCTGTCTTCTTCCTCAAATGTATCTCACTAGGCATCAGATATGTATATTGCTTTGTAATATTCTCAATAGAATATTGCTGTTGTTATTAAACCACAGTTTCCTATTAGATTAAAAATTCTTTAAGAACTGTGGTTTGGGTTTGGGCTTTCCCAAAGTTGATGAGGCAAGTATGGTATGTGGGCAGGGAAGCGCCATAGTTTTCTATGGCTCATTTGTAATCCAAACTGCTTTAAGGGTACCTCGACTTACAACAGTTTATTTAGCCACTGTTCAAAGTTACAACAGCACTGAAAAAGTGACTTATAACAATTTTTCACGTGGCCATTGCAGCATCCTCATGGTCACATGACCAAAATTCAGATGCCTGGCAACTGACTCATAATTATGATGGTTGTAATGCCCCGGGGTCATATAATCACCTTTTGCAACCTTCTGACAAACAAAATCAATGGGGAAGCCAGGTTCTCTTAACAACTGTGTTACTAACTTAACTGCAGTGATTCACTTAACAACTGTGGCAAGAAAGGTCATAAAATGGGGCAAAGCTCACTTAAGAAATGTTCCACGTAACAACAGAAATTTTGAGCTCAATTGTACCTGTAGTTTGAACAGGGCAAATGCTTAATAGGTATGCTGTTAGCAATATTCATCCTTAGTTTCTTCAAATGAATATTCAAAACAAAAGGATAGGGTTGTATTTGAGGAACTATGCTAAGCGTTGAGTCTTCCACCTCTATTATTACATTTTTAAGGAAGGGTATACTTTTTAATTATTGTCTTATGTGCTTTTTTTCGTCTTTCTTTTTTCTTTTTAACAGGCTGAATTTCTGGAAAGTCAAGCTTCCATAAAGATAAGTGATGTGTTCTACTCACCCAGTTTGACTTATCTCCAGATTAGAAAAACAAGCAAGGATTTTAAAGTAACTGCTTCTATCAGTAATTGAACAAGTTTCCCAAGTAAACAACTGTATTACATTATGATTGGTGTGTTCAATCGAGACCTCTTATTTTTCCTAGGTTGGGACACCTTTGGAACTCAGTGTTGAAAGCAGCATGCCGTTGAATGAGATCAATTATATGGTAGATCTTAATTATTTTATTTTATTTATTTTTTAAAAAATCAGAGCTGAATGTTACTAAACCTTCCTGAGCTGAGGACCTTGTTCTGTTTTGCTTGGCGTGTAGATAGGGTATATTTAAGGAGAAAAATGGAACAACGGATGAAATAAGTAAACAAAGGCAAAAAAATGATTAGCTGTTTCTTAATGGGACTGATTTTCAGCTGCATTTGTGCCTCTAGTAATTGAAGCACAGCATTAGATCGAATCTGGGTCGGTCACAGGGACTAGAGGTTTACTCTTCCGAGCTTTTGTACTCTTGCTGGAGGCCATCATGGACTCTTACACAAGTCCGAAAGCTTGGAAGATTAAACCTCTGGTTCCGGTGACCGACTCAGATTTAATCTTGCAACATTATCTTGGGACATGTAGACCTGCCTTCATCAATATCGTTAAACTTCAATTACTTTGGAACAACAAAGTAAAACTGAAGCAGAAGAGCTGAATGCCCAGCTTCTTTTGAAAGAGTGGAAAAATTATGTAGAGAATTATGGTTGCACAACCTGTGTTGTTATTTGGCTTGTTGGTATCATGAGCATCACTTTGCTTTTTACACAAGTACTTTGGGGGAGATTGGGAGTTGAGCAATTTGCAAGTGCAGGATTTGTTTGGAAGAATAAGGGTGTCTAAAAGTTTTACTAAAATGGATTATCTCTCAAAATCCAACCTGTCTATCTGTCCCAAAACAATGCAGAAAATAGCAGTAATTAAATGAAGAATTAAAAATGAAGAATTTTTGTAACTAATGTTAAAATAATGAACTTAAAAAAAAATTAAAATATTGATTGATTGACCAATTATATATATCATCATTCAACTAGGAAAGATTTCTATTTATTTATTTATTTATTTATTTATTTATTTATTTATTTATTTATTTAATTAATATATTGCCCCACCACATCTTACCACAGAGTAGCCAAATAAAAATAATTATGCTACAGTTAAAGACTTTAATCTAGATTAATTCATTAGACACAGTTACCAAATACATATGTATTGAGAAAATATAGGGGTTTTTTGTTTTTTGTTTTTTTGAAAAAACTATTATTGTTTCAAATCAGTTTCGAATCCTGAAACTTAGATTGCATGTTTATGCATCTGAATTCTCAACAATTCTGCTTAAGCTTGCTTTGTTACTATCTGAAAGTCATCTACCAGTTGATACATTTTACAACCTTTTGGTATATTTAAAGAATTTTTAAATAGATTCAGTGAGCATTATATTTCTGACACAGGAACATCAAACTAGTGTTAATATAGTATTTATAGCTAGGAATAGAATCCACTATTAAACATAAAATTCATTACAATCAGAAGTTGACATGATTAGATGGAAAATATAATTCTAATATATAAAAAGTATGCATTAAAACAAAAATTTTAGAAATAAAATATTTAATACTCCCTTGTATCTCTGATTAAAGACACTTACTTAAATTAAACATGTTATACTAAAAAGACAGCCATTTCAATTACATTTTTAGACTATAATGTTGTAAGGCCTGAGAAAAAGTTTCATAAGTTTTATACAGTAAGTCAAAAAGTTTTCAGTTTGTCCCCAAGTTGATATGATCAACTGATGAAAGCTTTAATTTCAAATTCAATGTTATTATTTCTCATCCTGTCCTTTCCCAGACAAAATAACCTTGTATATTTTTCTTTTTAAAAAGTGATGTTTAGATCAGAAACCATTAAGTGCCTATTCACATTATTTCTATAAGCGCTTCATATGTTTTAGGTGTGGTATTTTTTTTACTCATAGGTGATGTCCAGAGGTCAGATTGTGGATGCAGGGAAAAAGAAGACCACAACATTAAGTTTAACCCCAGAAAATTCTTGGTATCCTATGGCTTGCATAATTGTCTTCTATGTGCATGATAATGGGGAAATAATAAATGATTTTCTACATATTCCTGTTCAGTGGACTTTTAAAAATCAGGTAAATATACCAGTCTTCCCTTCATAATAAACGGAGAGGTGGAATTTTACAAGCCACCTGGGTTAATAGACTATAGGGTTATATCAGTGCTGCAGAGATGAACTTTGGTATTTTACAAGGACGGATAGAAAAGCATAGAAGGAGGGGGTTGTTAGATTAAGACAATACTGAAAGCTATTTCTCTTGTTAAAAAAAAAGAATTTTTTTCTAAAGAGGAATCCGTTATGAAAAGCTGGCATAAACCTTTAAACCAAGCGTCCTGACATAATAGATAATTAAATTTGTGCCTGAACATATTCTCCTTGCCAGTGTTTTCCATCAGTGGAGTTATGTTTCCTTGATTTTGAAAAACAAAAGGGAAAAAAAGAAAGAAAAGGGAGGTGTTATTGTATAAATTGTGCATGCTGCAATTCATAATTGCGTCTTATATTCAGTGCTTTCTAAGAAAGTGAAATAACTCATACAGTATTAAAATTACATTTTATTAAAATGAAGGTAATACCGCGTTTTCCCAAAAATACAACCTAGCTATAAAATAAGACCTAGTTTATTTTGGGGGGTTCGGGCTAATATAAGCCCTACATCAAAAAGTAAGCCCTACTTAACCCTGCCCACTCTGTCCCACCATAGTTTTTTTGGCAGGCCAGATCACATGCCTATCCCCACCTTACCTGCTGCCAATGGTGCCACTGCAAGTTCAATTTTGTGGCTCAACTAAATTGTTCAGCTGTAACGGGCTGCAGTTCCCATCAGCTTCAGGAAACGTTAGGCCAGGCTCCTCGCAGCTGAAGCAATCTGGCTCGCCCGGGGTCAGGTAGGCCATTGTGGGAGGCATGACCCATCCCTGTCCTCCAGCTCTGCCGCACATGTGGGATGAGCCTCCCACAATGGCCAACCTGACCCTTGGCGAGCCGGATAGCTTACAGGGAGAGGCTGTGCGTTGCAGGAGGACGACTGCAAAGGGTGCGCCTGGATCCCTGCAGCTCCTGGAGGCTCCAGCGTTGCTTTTCACACCATTCAGTTTCCCACCCCACGTATGCCAGGCTGATCTGGTGGGCGGGATTGCCTTCCATCTTCCCCGCCCGCTACATTGGCAGCTGACACTGCCCTCCTGAGAAGCAGCGTGGCGATTGGACAGCAGCCATGCTGCGAATGTGGTTAGACCAGTGGTGGCAAACCTATGGCACGTGTGCCAGAGGCGGCACTCAGAGCCCTCTCTGTGGGCACGGATGCCTTGCCCCAGAGATGGCAACCGTCCCTCTTCAACCAGCCGCCCGCTAACTCGCCAAAGTCCCACGTGGCTGGATGCATCCCAGCACCCATGCGCTCGCTGGCCTCTGTGTGCGGGGGCGATGGTGTCAGACAGCAGCCACCCCGGCCCCTGCCTTGCCTTGCCCTGCGACAATGGCACCCCCACCCTGCCTCACCTCACCTCACCTCACAGGACAAGCCTCTTGCCCACCGCCCCACCTGCCAAAGACCCCCTGGATCTCCCCCAACCCTGCCTTGCCCCCACATGCGTTCCTCCCCACGAGCAACATCGAGGTGATCACGTCCACCTTGGCCACACTTACCCAGTCTGCCATGACCACCACAGCCACGCCCACTCAGTAGGCCACGCCTGCCTGGCACCCAATGATAAATAAGTGGGTTTTGGGTTGCAGTTTGGGCACTCAGTCTCTAAAAGGTTCGCCATCACTGGGATAGACCATCCTCCCAAAGCGCCACTGAAAACAGCGAGGCAAATGCGCACACAGACACGGCGTGAAAAGGGCACACACGGATCCCTGCAGCTCCTGGAGGCTTCGAGCTCAGCCCTGGGGCGGCCGTGCTGGGCGGTGGCGGGAAGGGGGCCGAGGTGGCTTGGGGAGGGAGGGTGGTAATATGGCCCAAAATATCTAAGGCAATAGAAACATCTCTGATAGTCATGAAAAGTATATGAAGATTGGCACATGAGATATGCCAGGGCTGAAAAAGCTTGAAAGTGACAGCAATTTCAAAAAGTACTTTAACCAGTGAACTTAAAACATTGATAAGGACAGATGATAAAATACAGTCCTTCAGGTACTGCTCTATCAAACCATGAAGAACCTTTCTAAAACTGGTAGTTTGAGTGGACTGAGATCTGCCCCATTCAATTGAGACCATGATATCCAGACAGCCACTAGATGGCAGCAAACACATGGCATTTCCTGTATTTTTGTAGCTGTTCAACAGTTGTCCAACTTTTTGTAGCCCAGAACTGGTAACCATACAATAGTGCTTAAAAATTTGTGAATCTGTTTGTATTTCCAATATTTCTGAATAAATATGGCCTTAAACCTAATCTGTTCTCTGTTTAATTCCTAAAACTAGATAAAAGGAACTCAATTAAGCAAAAGCATTATACAGTATTTGCTTATTTACTTACTGAAGAAAATGATCGAAAGCTACACTATAATTGCTTTACCTATTGCTAATCTGTGCATAATACACTGATCTTTATTCCAGCTTCATAAGAACTGATTTACCAAATTCAGTTTCCCCCTATGCAGTAAAGCTTATTTATGGAGGTGCACTTAATGGCTTCAACCACAGTTTAAGTTATTATGCAAGTAGCTATTTTTTTGCCTCATTAAAAGTCCATTTTGTATGAGTTTAAAGCCTCTCAGTGAAGAGAAATGTTTTATTTTGAGAGAAATATTTTTACTTCTCTTTAGTTAGAACAGGTTTTATAAATACATGCAGGTAGTCTTTGACTTACAACCATTCAAAGTTACAATGGCACTGAAAAAAGTGACTTACTGGTCTTTGAAACATTAATTTGTAGATAGATTTTCTTTATTGTGTGATACAGTCTAATTAACATTTGCACAATTCATACAGCTCCTCAGCCAGCAGTACAGCATCCAAAAATACCTGGATATTTACAACATCAATCAATACACTGTCAATGTTGCCACAAACATTCCTTGTATATGTATCCATAAAGGGCAGGAAGTTAAAGACTGTATATATCTTGCCCAGCGTAAAACCATAATGCATTTCTCAAATGTTGCTTACTGTCACCTTTTATTGCTTTTCAGTCAGAATTCTGCCAATCTAAGCACATTTCATAAATGGATCTCCCTGAAGTTTTTATATTCACTGTTGCTGTCTTTTACATACTATTCTTCCAGGCATTTACACAATCGTTCAGTGAACAAGCCACACCCATATTTTAACATTTCTCCCATTGCACTATTTTTGCAAACTTTCCATTTTTCAACATTCTCATAGCATTTGTGATTTTCCTTTTCTAGGGCATCAACTTATACTCCATTTGTTTCAATTCCACACTTGTAGATGTTCCTGTATATATATTTAAACTGTTTTAATTCATGTAATCATCTTTATTTTTAATTCCTTTCAATCTACTGGAGGCTTTCTGATCAGTTCCCCTGTCCATTGGATGGGAGGTGATTTGTTATTAATTTTTATTAATTATTCCTTTTCCTTTTATTAATTATTCCTTTTACCTCAAAAATAAATCCTTTATCAGTAAGTTACTTTGCATTTTAAATATTTCTCTTGAAATTGTTACTGGGTTTCTGAGCCATCAACATCTGTTTATGGTACAGTATAATAAAGGACAAGGGGGAAAAACCCAAAATGATGTAACATTTCAGTCTGCCCAAAAAACTTTCATACAGAGTATATTATAAAATTAAAAAAACAAGAACCCACTGTTGATTAATTACAATGCTTGCTCTGCTATGTGAAACAAGACAAAGTGCAATTAATCTTAAATACAGGTAATTAACAAACCAACTAGAATTTATATTTTAAGAAAGTGACTTATTTTTACTTGTTATACATTAAAACAGAAATGGGGACTTCTGAACTAGTTCTATCAGGAGAGAAAAAGAAATACACAAGAGCCTGAGGCTACTTTGAGCTTATTCTTGTAATGCTAAGCTGTCGTTTAAAATTACATTCAGTGCAACCAAAGTGAAGCGCAAAATGCTTGTTGCCATAAAGTACCAAGTGGCCAGTTAACTGCTGGAACAAATTTCTTTGTCTTTTCTTTGTCTCCATCTGTTCTTCCTCTTTTCTTTTCCTAGTTTCAACATGTGGCCTCCATTCCCTTACATTCCTTGTCTGCTCTCTCATGACTTGTTCTCTTTCTTCAGGTGTCCCATCTTATGTTCAAAATGGTCAGTTTTTTAAACCCTCCCTACTCCTCGACAGCCCTTTCA
>NW_015386893.1:199234-212998 GCF_001527695.2 Protobothrops mucrosquamatus
TAACACACAGGCCTCAAATCTTTTTCTTAATTTATAGTTCTATTTATCAGAAAATATGTATGATCTTCCACTCAGAAGTAGAACCATTGAATTCCAGAGATCTTTCTCAGAAAATATGTATAGCATTATTGTCCGATTTCTGCATTTGGTTTGATACTTTCACAATTTTGGGACCTGTTCAATTACATCATAGGTGAACTTACTTCAAATGTATACTATTTGATCTTTCCCCAGATTAATATGCATTGGAGTAAAAATAAAGCTGGGCCTGCTGAGAATATCACCCTCAAAATCAAAGTGACAGAACCCCAAACCTCAGTTGGACTTTTAGTTATTGACAAAAGTGTAAATTTGTTGGGAAAAAGCAATGATATCACAGAGGATGCCGTAAGTTTTTTTTTTCTTTTTCCTTTTGCAAGAGTGCATTGGTTTAGAAGCACTATGTTTTATTGTGACTGGTTTCCTTAAAACATTGAAATAAATTGAAACCATAAAACGGTTAATATTCTGTATTAATGTAAATCTTTCATCTTACTTGCAATAAACTTCATTCTCTGATAATCTGAGTAACTTTATATTCCATATCAAACATATTTGCATTTATTTACTTCATTTTCTGACAAGCATGCACAGTTAAGAAGGAATATATAAGGATACCTAGTTCTCATTTTTGTTAAAGTAGAATATTCATAACAAAAGAAATAATGGAAACTAAAAACGAATGTATTGAGTTCACATGCATTTACAAATCACCAGCTAGCTCTTAATGAGTGATGAAAAAGAAATAAAACGTGTTTAGACATTTCCAAGAGGTATGCTGATGATAAAACTGATGGCCAATTATAGCTTAGTCTTTGGTGGCATTCTTCACTACCCTGGTTCAAAATTTTAATTAGTAAATTACTTCCTTGTACAGCAGCTCAATTACTAGGCTTCCATCAAATAACTCTCTTCAGAGAAAGATCATAATGAATTAATTTTGTTCTGAAGATTTTTTTCATATGCCTTTTGGGTTGGCATATTAAAATATCCTACAATAATTATTCACCATGTCCTATTTTATTTCATCCAGTTGTTCCTGGGGTTGAAAAATGTGTGTGGCCCATTAACAAAGATACTAATACACTTTTGTTATCACCGGTTAAATTTTCCTTGAAATATATAAATATTTTTTTAAAAAAAGTTGGTTAACTATTTTATCTTTGATTTATTTCTACTTTTTTAAAAAACAGATACACCATGAGCTAAGTTTATATGATACAAAACCACATTATGGGGAAACTGGAAGTGCTGTCAGCGTCTTTCAGGTACGGTTGTATACGTAGGTGCTAATTTTCATGTTCTCGATGCATTTGGTTCCTGAAGCAATATGAATGTATCTTTCTCTCTTTCACACATACACACATGCACACATAAAGAGGCCTGGTATTATAGAAACATAGAAAAGAGACCTTGGAGGTCTTCTAGTCCAACCCCTCCAAGCCAGGAGATTTTATTCTATCCCAGACAAATGTCCAATCTTTTTTTTGAAAACCTGCAGTAATGGAGCACCCACCACTTTAGGAGGCAAGCTATTCCATTGATTAATTACTTTCACTGTTAGGAAGTTTTTCCTTCATTCCAGGTAGGATCTCCCTTTAATGACCTTTTACCCGTTGCTTCTTGTCCTGCCCTCAGATGCTTGTGAGAATAAGTTGACCCTTTCCTTTCTGTGATTGCCCCTCAAGTACTGGAAGACAGCAATCACATCACCTCTAATTCCGTGTATATGTGTACAGTTTTTTTTTCTATGTGTGCTCTAAAATACATTTTAAAAAATGACATTTATTTATTTATTAAATTTATATGCTGCCCATGTCATGTCTGAGGCATCTCTGGGCAGCATATACTGATATGTTGCATCTAATTAAACTGAAAAATCATTTATGTACTACATTCAGAACAACAATCTCTGGATATTGACTGATGCCAACCTTTCAGAACATGAGGACTTTGATTGTAAGTAAAGACAAATCAAAAAATGAATCCATCATTTCTTGAGTAGATACCTATCTGACTTTCAAACCTGCACTTCTTTATCTGTCTCAGAATAAAGGCCCTTCCTGTTTAATTACTCCATCATGCTCTTCTATAGGAAAGGAGACCAAAATTTATCTTTTTAAATACCATTTACTCTTTAGTCCATATAGTAGTGGAGATGACAGAATCAAAGACAGATTGAATATTCAGTTAAGGATAACTTTATTCGAAATAAAGTTTGATGTAGTAGTTAAGCCAATTTGATCTAGTGATTAAAGCACCAGGCTAGAAACCTCAAGTTCTAATTCTGCCTCAGACATGAAAGCCAGCTGGGTGAATTTGGGTTAGTCACACTCTCTCAGCCCACCCCACCCCACTGGGCTGTTGTTGTGGGGAAAATAGCAGGAGGGAGGACTATTCTGTATGTTTCCCACTTTCAGTTATTTATAAAGTAATAAAGGTGGGATAAAACAATCCTAATGAAGAGAAAATATAGTCACAAAGTTAGATTAAATTCATTTATTCTTATTTACATATTATGTTGAAAGAGAGGAAAAGAAAGAGTACAATGGATTCCTTATCTACTGTGCAAATCTCTTGTCCATTCTAACCATCAGTGGAGGGTTTTTTTCTTTAGCAGATTAAGGTCTCCAACCATTTTTTTGTAACCTTTCCCTTTTTCTAGCTATACAAACCCCATGAATATTGGATTCATGCAGGTTTCTTCTAAAGCAGCTTTGCTTCCTTACAGAAATAATTGTGCAGTCATATTACTCAAGGTTTTCCTCTATTATTTCCTTAAGATCTTCATTCAGCCCACTGCAGGAAAAACTCTTCTGAACTCTACAGATCTGATCTTAGGACTGTGATTTCAGGTCCCCTCAGAGTGCTCCCCCATCTCTGAATTTCTTCACTCTTCTGGTTTTCTTATAACGGTCTACACCAGGGGTAGTCAACCTTGACTCTTTTATGACTCGTGGACTTCAACTCCCAGAATTCCTGAGCCAGCTAAGCTGGCTCAGGAGTTCTGGAAATTGAAGTCCACGAGTCATAAAAGAGCCAAGGTTGACTACCCCTAGTTTACACTCTCTCAGTGTTTGCTGCTTCTTATGTGCCGTTGCCCTCCAAAGCAAATCTTAACGGGATGAGTGGGTTAGTTCATTGGTTCAAATGTCTTCATTTGGAGCAAATGTTTTTATAGATTTTTAAATGTAAAAACATACAGAAAGGAATCAGACAATGTTTGGGCTGGGAGGAAGATGAGATTGCACTTTCCAAAATATATGAGATAGCCAATTTTGAAAAAACTAGGCATTCTACAATATGACAAGCCTTTTTAAGATTGGAGACTTTGGCCAACAAAGTTGACAAAAGTTATAAAAAATATGAGAAACTCTCAGCTTGGGTGCAAGTTTCAGAAAGTAAGATTTTATACAGTAGATTTTTCCTGGCAAAAGACTAACGTCAGTCTCTCATTTTTCTTGATGTTGAACTGTTGAATCACACAGCAAAATACACATCTTTTCCAGATGCTGTAGATAGATGAGTCTATGTTAATTAGATAGACAGACAGACAAGACAAACTTTTCTTTTAATCTGAGCTTTCAGTTGATTGGTCAAATAGCTTTTCATTTAGCTATTTATTGGTTCTTATCTTGGTTATATTCTTAAGAGACCAGTAATCATCAGTTTATATTTTCTAGTACATATTCTGACCAGCTAATGAAGTAGACACAGTATAGAGAAAGCTGTCTGCATAAAATGTGATAGAGGAAAATAAAAAGAGTGCAAACACTTGCTATAGATAGTTGGTTGGTAGCTTGTGATACTTAGACAAAAAGAAGTTGACAAAGAGACAGATGTAATTTATAACAGAGTGCAGAGTGAGATATTAAACTTAATATCTGAAACCTGTATTCCATTCTATGAGCGAAGGTGTGGCATTGTTTGCATAATTCAGGGGAAATATGCTCTGAAGTGAATCTTCTAGCTCAGGGGTAGGCAAACTTGGCTACCTCATGCTGGCTCAGGAATTCTGGGAGTTGAAGTCCACGAGTCATAAAAGAGCCAAGGTTGTCTACCCCTGCCCTAGCTCTTCCCCTGCTCAGTGTAGCTACAATCTCTCCTTTGTTTGTTTTAAGGCTGCTATTTTATGTGTGTCCATTATGAACACCACTTTTTTTTAACAAGAGGACGCCAGAGAGGATGCTTATGTTTCTTTCTAACCTCCCTTTAAAAATGACGCAGGAGAGGGATTTTTCCCCCCAGCTGTGTTGGCACAGTTTGATCTGATGGCTTTCATGCTCTGTGTTAGTTTTGTGAGTCTTCCTCTTCTGTGGGAGGAATTTTGGCTAAATTAAGTTTTAAATGTTTACCCTCCAACTCTTTGTATTTTTTAAAAATGAATTACTAGGATACTTTTCAGAACAATGTGAGACATGTTGCTGGGTGGGTTGGGGGAACAGAGAAAGGGAAAAATTGGCAAAAATCAAGCCCCTTTCATCAATGGCATCTCATCATACATCTGGGGATGGAAATTATTGTCACAAGAATGATATAATAATATTATAATGATATTAAATTATTATGTCACAAGAATGATATAATAACCCAATTTATGTTGCTCTCTTGCATCCGAAACCCTCACCCTATTCTTTTCCCTTTAGTACCATTTTATTATTTCGATTATGAGCTGGCTATCCTCCCTATATCCCATGAAAATAACCCAGCACTGCATGATGGTGATGTCCATGTGAGGAAGAATTTTCCAGAGACTTGGCTTTGGCAGGAAATAATGACAAGGTATAAACTTGTGTGGAGATAGCTTTCTTTATTTTCCCTTGCAGATAATCATAAATGTTTGTGGGACTTCCAGGGAAGAAATTATGAATTAAGGACAGTTCTGCTAAAGCTGGAATGAAAACCTGGCAAATAAAAAAGTTCTTCATTGTGTAACTTTATAGTAAAAGTTTTTGAAAAACAAAAAGTGATTATGTTGCCCTCTGTTCCCCCCTCACCTACAAAGTGACCTCAGGGCCCATTTTTATGCTTCTTCTCCGATACCCACTTCTATCCTTTTGCCAACTTAAGTGCTCCAGTTGGTTCTGTCTTGGGTGCTTTACTTGGTTGCAGGCTAACCTCAGCAGCTTATTGCTTATTTTGCAGGCTTTTCATTTGAGTTCTGACTTTGTTTTAATATCTGCATTCTAAAGTGTACAAAATAAAATACATTTTATTAAAGAGTTTTAAAATGCAGGTAGTTAAATCTTGATTTAATCATTCGGCAACTGTTTGAAATTATTATAGCACTGATTGAAGGGTGATTACAACCGGTCCTCAGTTCTAGATGTCCCAGCACTCCCCCATGGTCACATGATCACGATTTGAGCACTTGACAACCAGTTTGCACTTATGATTGGTTGCAGCGACAATCATGTGACTGCCATTTGTGACTTTTCCTGAGGGCTTCTCCAGAAAGTCAATAGGGAAACTAGCAGGAAAGGTCACAAACTACTGAGCTAAGTCTGTCCCACCATCCAGCAGTTTCCTTATGAGAAGTAGCCATTTGGAGCCCAGATGGACAGTCTCATCCTTTCCTTGTCTAAAGAGGTTCCATGTGAGAAGGCTTGTTGCAAGTTTGTTGGTCTTAGCCATGTTGTTGTCTCTAGTCCTCTGGAGTTTTAGCTTGCCATTGCCTCGCCCAGAAGTCCCCAAGGAAAATGAAATCTTATATACCCAAGTTTTATTTATTTATTGTTGATATGGGAAGTTATTTTTTTTCTCAAAAATGGACTGTCCTGTTGAAAAACAGCTTATCAAATGGCCATTTCCCCCCAATCACCTATCTCCCTGAACTGGAGTTGAACTAAATTGAAACTGATGGCTTTTTTGTTTCATATTTCCCCAAATGTATATATTTCTTTGGACCAGTGTATTGTGAGAGCCAGTTTGGTGTAGTGGTTAAGGCACCAGGGTAGAAACTAGGAGACCAAGAGTTCTAGTGCCACCTGAGGCAAAAAGCGAGGTGGATGACTTTGGGCCAGTCAGACCAGTCAGTCTCCCTCAGCCCTAAGAAGAAGGCAATGGCAAATCTCTTCCGAAAAACCTTGCCAAGAAAACTGCAGGGATTTTTCCAGATAATTGCAAGGAGTCAAAACTAATTTGACGGCACTCACACACAGTGTATTGTGGTGAACTATAAAATGTGTAAGAAAAAAATAGTGTCTAAACATATAGCAGATGCCTGCTGGAACATATACCCAAAAGAAGATCCTTAGATTACAATATGTTAAATGAATGTTTAGAATTGAGTGTTTCTATGTCTTGTAATGCAGAGGTCCCCAACTTTTTGGGCACCAGGGACCAGTTATGTAGAGAGAGGTTTTTACGCGGACCAGAGGGGGCGTGGTTTTGTGTGCTGCCTGCATCCTGTGGATGGGGTTTGCTTGTTTGTGCAGACTGGTTGCTGGGATGCCGTGGCCTGGTACTGGTCCACAGACCGGGGGGTTGGGGACCCCTGTTGTAATGTTTTCAACTCCCCAAAACATATATATGTGACAGTTACCTTCATGCTGTGAGACATGAATGGATTTTTTTGGTCTACCATGAGCATAGTGCAAATTCCTTACTATTCCTGTAAAAAATTAACTTAATTAAACAAAACAAGATTCCTACACCAGGAAAGTCACTCTAGATTTTCTGTTTCTTTTATTCTGTCTTTTCTCATCTTTAGGTCTACTGAAGCAACAATAAATGTTACTGTTCCTGATACCATTACATCCTGGGTAGCCAGTGCATTTATAATATCTGAAAATCTTGGATTGGGTGTGATTAAAATACCCGTTGAGGTAATAAATCTGCTCATTTGCTGTGAAAATAAGAACTTACAAGCACTTGATGAAGTTCATATTTAGTAGCATAGCTTCTGTTCAGCAGTCCCTTAGTCATTCATTTTCTTAAAAGAATATTTCTACACAATTCATCATCAACATTTTATTTCAGGATAGTTTATTTTAAAGTCATAAAAGCCAAACACAAATGAAACTGAAAATATAGTATTTGTTATTTATGAACACAGCAGCCTTAAAATAAGATAATTTTTAGGTGACATTTTTTAGCATAAGGTACGTAATTAAAAAAGCTGGGACATTTCAAGCATCTTTCCAACAATTCAAAGATTATTTTGCATGTGCCAAGGACCCCGAGGAAGGAATCACGAATGAGAAAGAACATTCTCTAAGTGAAATTTAATCCTATGGAAATAGGAGAGAGATCCATGTATTAGTAGTATCATGTAGCTGGGCACAATGACTCTTCTGTTTTTTATAAAGATTGTGGACTTTGAGCAAAGAATGGAAAGATGCTAGCAGGTTTAATGTAACATTGTTTTCAATGCATTGGTGGATATATTTTGGTGAATTTTTCAAACCCACTTTCATAGGAATTGGTCCCAGAATACTGTAGCTCAGCATGCTCTGTTAATCTCTCCTGAAATAGTAGAGATGGTGAAACTAACTGAGGAGAACACAGCAAATTGCTGAGAAGAGCTTTTGATATGTTGTGTGTAACACGTCTAGAAAAGCAAAACTAGTAAAGCAACTAGAACACTGCAAGAGATGAGCAGACTGTAGAGGGCAGTCCAATATAAGAAAAGGGGTTGGTGAGTCAACCAACAACGCATTTTCAAAGTAAAGTTAACTTTTTGTTGCCTTAAAAATAAAGAAGGCTTCCTGTTCTCCATAAGATCTGGAATATTCTATATTCTTGGCTCCTCTGCCAGGGCTTCTCAGATGACATGGGAATAGTATGGGCTTAGTGCTGTGAGGCCCTCACCTG
Organism: Protobothrops mucrosquamatus; assembly: GCF_001527695.2. Classification (NCBI taxonomy): domain Eukaryota; kingdom Metazoa; phylum Chordata; class Lepidosauria; order Squamata; family Viperidae; genus Protobothrops; species Protobothrops mucrosquamatus. Next base: position 207,089 of record NW_015386893.1, read on the forward strand.
GATTCTTTTAAGATAAGAATTTTAGTTTAAAAATATGGAATTAATATAATAACATTCAGTATTAAATCTTAGATATTACTAAAGCAAAAAGTTTGTTGAGGTCCAGATCTTGAATTTGCACCTGCACTTACTACACATGTAATAAAAAAATTATTTAGAGGCATCCTCTCATTCAATTTTTGGATTCAGATTTTAAAGTTTATTTCAGGATTAGATACAAAATACAGTTAACATTTATTTAATGTATATTGGTAAATATTGTTTTAATGAGATAGTTTCAGGCTTTATCAAAGGATGTGCTTGGCTACACATGTTTCAGCTGAACACCCTTTTATAGATTCAAAACCAGAATTTCACTTCGGTTTTCTCAGTGACTGATTTCACCACTGCACATTCTTGGCTTACTTAGTTTCTATTCAGAGACTTCCATATGGCTATATCGTGTTACATATTAATGTGCATGAAAAATATTTGTATAGAAACTGAGTGTTTCAAAGGCTTCGTGTGTATAGCGTTCAGTTTTAACTTGGGTGAATTATTAACAGAAATGACTTTTGTGTGGTTTAATTTTGTTTTGCTGTAATCTGGTCCGTCCCATTTATTTTCCTGCTAAGCTTCCTTGCAGATCTTTCTCTCTCAAAATCGGAGAGAGTCTGGTAGCAACTTTTAATCAAACTGCCTTAGCTGATGGATGATTTAAATATGTAAAGATAAGGCAGGAGAAAGAAGGTGTAACGCAGATGAAGACCTACAATGTGAATATAGTATGAATCATAAGTTTTAATCAAGAGTGGCATGTACAGATGGGTTCCCCACTTTGAACTTCATCTCCCTCTACATCATCACTCCTCTGCTAACCACTTGACTACCTGCTTTCTGAATACATAGCCAGTCCAAATGCTAATTGGAAATTTGGAAATATGTGGGAAATCGTTCTTTAATTTCAGCTCATGACTAAGATCTCGTAGATCACATTATTGTTTCATATTTTGACATGAGGAAAAAATGTGCCATATGTTCATCTTGAAGAAGTGGGTTGTAAGCACCATGACCTCACTTAGAGTTACAAGCAAAGCTGAGGAGCTGCTGAAATTTTAAGGAATGCAGCACTCATATTTGCTTTTATTTATTATTTATTTTATTAATTTAATTTATATCCCGCCCTTCTCCTTCCGGACTCCTTCCGGACTTTAGAGGAAAAGTCAGTGCCATCAGCACTGAAGTGAAGTAAGGAAGCTTGTGTATTTTGGACTTCGACTTCTTATGCATCAAACAGATATAGAAAGCACTACTTTTCAGAAAAGAAGTTGAAAAACATGGGAGATATTTTTGTAACATGAAGCACCATCTAATCATAATCATTACCAGCTGTTTCTGCTTCTCTTGATTCTTTCCATTTTTGATGTCTGAAAATTGAGAATTTGAAGCAGGCGTCTCTATCTCTTAACTAATTTATTGGGCATGTATATTTCAAAGCATGCCAAATACATTTAATCTCTGCCTTTTTAGGTGCAATGTAAAGCTAGGAAATATTTTATAATCCTTTTCTCAGAATTTTTTTCAGGGAAAACTCTTCAAAAACGGGGGAAAGTTTTCTCTTTGCTGATCTTCAAATCACTAATTCTTAATTAACAAATAGTACTCCACAATGGTTTAATAATGTATAACTTTTGTTTTTCAGTTAGAAGTCTTCCAGCCTTTTTTTGTTTCCTTAAACCTTCCTCCTAGTGTCATAAGAGGAGAACAATTTATATTGGAAGTAAACATCTTCAATTATTTGAAAAAAAGCACTGAGGTAAATATATTGAAACTTTGTTTTATAGGTTTTTTAAAAAAACAAATCTGCTTTTTTTGCATTCTCTTTGCTATTACCACCCCAGGTTAATTTCAGTCTGATTGATTTTTTTTATATTTATTGTTTAAGTATAAAGTATTGTTATTCCCCTAGATCACGGGTGTCAAACTCGCAATGTTACGTGACGTCTCGTGACATCTCACGACTTTTTTTCCATTGCTGGCAATGGGGTGGGCGCGGTTTCACTATGATGCATTCGGCCTGTGGGCTGGCAGTTTGACACCCCTGCTCTAGATTAAAAGAAAATGCGAACATAGTTATACTTATGCATATATTAGGATTTTGCATCAATCCCAGGATTTAGTTTGAAGGCAGATATGGAAAACAGTTCAGTTTGATTCATAAGCCCCTCAGTTCAAGTACTCCTCCTCATCAGAGGCTTGACTTGATAAGCTGGGAACAGAGATCCAATTGGGTCAGTTTTGTCTCTGCTCTTCTGAAAGAGCTCAACAAAGCACCTCAAAATCCTTCTAAGATACTAAATATGAATACAGAGAGATGTGAACAAAGCAAGTTCCCCTTCCCAAATATTGCAACTTGAGAGTTAAACCAGATAAACCATTCCTATGTAATTATTAGATAGTCATTCAGATCCCTACTCTGCTATTCGTTCTGACATCTTTCTTCTAGGGAGCAATATAATTAAGTTCTATCTTACCTCAAAACGTTGAATTACAACTGAAGCTTTAGTGAGGTTCAAATTGTTTTAGCCACTTCATGCTGCAATGCTGTGGCCAAGCCCAGGTGATTCTGTGCATATCCTTTATATCTATCAGTGTTTTGGTAGGAACATTTTTATATTCTGCCAAGTTTAGGGACTTCCAGATGTAATTCAATGCCTTTTTATGTTTTCAGAAGGAGTTTTCCTGTGATAACTTGCTTTCTTTCTCTTTTTTCAAAATATGCTTTTCACTCATCAGATCATTTCCCCAGCTTCAATACTATAGTTATAGTGTTAATTATTGCTGCTAGTAGAACAAAACATTAACTGACCACTTCTGTTTTGTAGGTGACAGTAACCCTTGATATGAGTGATAGTTTTGAAATTTTTATTATCTCTAATGCTATAAATGCCATTGGAAACCAACATTCTATTTGGATACCAAGTGAAGATGGGAAGACTATCTTCTTTCCGATTATGCCAAAGCAGATTGGAGAAATTCCCATCAGAGTGACAGCAGTATCACCCATTGCTTCTGACGCTATTCTCCAGAGACTATTAGTGAAGGTAATTTAAAGCAGCCATATTTCAAGAATCTTTATCTGAGTCAGATGAGAAGCACCAAATCCTGTTTTGATCATTTTTAAAAGCATCTATGAATCATTCAAACAGAAGTCAGAAAATCTTGCAGTAAAATACTAAAGAAGATGAGGTTGAAGTTCCCTTGAAGCTGAGGGGTGAGGTAGGGTCTTGTTTGAAATAAGGCCTAATAAACCAACTTCATAGTTTTTAGATAAATTTCCTACAGAGTTTATTAAGTAAAGCAAGGTTTCTGATTTGCCAAGTGAGGTGATGGCAGACATATTGAAATCTATATTGCCAGTTCCTGATATAGACCGTGAGTGACAGGACAAAACCACACCTATATATAATAAGATTCAGTTGTGATGAAATCTTTCAAGCTTCTGAAACATGAGCATATGAAAAAATGCTTACTTTTGCAATATTTTCCGTTTGCTTTGTAAGATGTAAAATCTTGAACGTAGTTCTCAGTGCTCCTTCAGAAATTGCTGAATTGTACAGAATGAAAAGGGATGAAATAATTGAGAATATTAAATTACAGGAACTTTAATTTGTGTGTTGGAATATATTCCCCCCTCCCCAATAGTCACTCAAAAACAAAGCTTTTCCTACTGGTTACTGGGTTGACTATGCTTCAAAAAAGGCCTGGACCAATTCATAGACGAATGGGAATCAATGGCTAATATAGGTAGTCCTTGATTTACAACCATTTGTTTAGTGACCATTTGAAGTTACAATGGCATTGAAAAAAGTGACCTACCACCTGTCCTAGGACCCACAACCCTTGTAGCATCCCAATGTACACATGATCAAAATGCAAGTGCTTGGCAATTGTTTATTTATGTAAACAATTATTGTTTACATGTGTAATATTTGTTTATTTTTAATAGGCTGAAGGATTAGAACAAACTTACTCAGAGACAGTTCTTTTGGACTTATCCAAAAGAACTAATCTTACAGAAATTTTGAATTTCAATTTCCCCTCTGATGTAGTTCCTGGCAGTGAAAGAGTGCAAGTTACAGTTACTGGTAAGCATAACTGTATTTCCTCGGAATACAGTTTTAGTTGTATCTAATTGCTGAGCAAATCATCATGTTAGTTATTTACTTATTTATTTAGTGACTAGTGTTATTTTAGAATTGCTATTGTATGTACATATTGTATGGATGGAAAAGAGATGATTCCTGAGATACTTTTATATATCAATTTATGCAACTGGTTTATTTCATTATCTTTTTTTGCTAACATTAACATAGTTATCTTGCTTAAATTAATATGTCATTCTGTATCTGCTGAATATGTGAATATCTTCTTTCTTACTGATATTATTGATTTTGTTTGCAGATTTAAAAAAAAAAGAATTATGATGATGATACTCTAATCTTCCATGGTTGAATGTCAGTACCATAATAGAGAGTTCCTATATTACCCTAGCCTTTCCCAATTGACATGTGAATTTCAATTTCCACGATTCTCAGTAACGGCCATACAACTGGGTACTCTGAAAATTGAAGTCTACACATTAAGAGATTAGTTAGATTGGAATACCTTTATTTAAAATATGTTTTTATGGTAATACCTGCGTTGATTTTGATCCTAAAAACAAGCTAGCTGGTTGAGAGAATTGATTAAAAAGTTTATTATAGAACATTTTAATCCCCCCTTGGTCTTTGTTTACATGTTTACTTGTTGTTAGTATTGCCCCTTCCATCACTGACTTGCAAATTTATCTTTCAGGTGACCAGCTTAGTTCCTCTATCACTGGTTTGGAATCACTAGTCAAGATGCCTTATGGTTGTGGGGAACAAAACATGATTAACTTTGCACCTAATATTTATATTTTGGATTATTTGAGTAAAACGGGCAAGCTCCAAACCCTATTTAAATCAAAAGTCGTGTCATATATGAGAGAAGGTAGGGATATGTTTGGGTAAGGAACATACAATTCAGTGTGCATTTTTTTGAAAGCATTTAGACCAACTGTTCATTCTTGAAGGAGTTTTTGTTTGAGAGAAGCTGTAACACTATCGTAGCATAAAGATTAGAGACTTTAAAAACTTACTCACCTTAGGAAGCTCATTCCATATTGGTTTTTTTTTCATTTCTGTATTGTTATGCAGTTACAGTTCACATGACATGTAGATGTCCCAGGACTACATGGTTGTCTGGCTGGCCCATTTTAAAATTTAGTTAAATTAGTTTAAATTTGGCAGTGTCACACCAGGAGTAACTGTATTTAGACTTACATCCCAGATCAGTCTCCCACAAAGACAGAACAAAAGCTACCGACCACAGAAAGAGTTTTGTTTGCTTTGTTTAACTCCATGGGTTACATTTCGCCTGACACTTGAACTTTGGCTACTCCAAAGTTGCACAGTTAGTTTCAAAAATAATGAACATCTGTTTTTTAAAAACTTCTTTGAAGTCTGCAAGCAGCCTGTCATTTTGCTTGTAGATTGATTTATTTTGCCATATTGTTTTAAAATTCTCCAAACATTAGTTTTATTGAAGCTATTTAAAATGAGTCATAATGGTATGCTAAATTGAAATTTAGTAATTATTGTTTCATTTAAACAATACCTGGAGTTTGGGGTTTAATATTCTTTGAGAACATTCAAATAATTCATGCTCTTTGCATTCTTTTCTAGACAAAACAGAAACTCTTTCACATTAAAAACAAGTATTCATCTTTGCATTGTTGGTTAATAATAGTACTAGTATGGCTTTTATTATTATTGGTACAGTAGCAGTATTTAATTGTTTTCTATTTCTCATGTTAAGGCTGATACTTGTGAATTATGTGTATACAAT
>NW_015386893.1:213098-223595 GCF_001527695.2 Protobothrops mucrosquamatus
TTCTTTTTTTTTTTTTTTTTTTTTTTTTTTTTTTTTTTTACAAATTTGGCTTTATGTTTCGTCATGGGCCTATTCATTTTCCTATTACTTCTGGGCTGCAGGCCATCCTCCAGGATCTTATCTGTAGACCTTTCATTGCCTGAAATGGTGCTGTTGATATTCCAGGGCAAAGTGACCACTTTGGGATAGCATTACTTCATATTACTTGCCAAGTTTTGGTGTGAAGTTAATAGATTAGAGATAAACTTTATTGTCATTTTTTCCTGTGGGCATTAAAAATAGGGGAAATAGTAGGTCTTTGCCTCCCAAAGCCTTTCTGTTCCCATTTCCACCCCTATTCCCTTAAATGCCCTTTTTGGTGATGTTACATTTAGAAGGTTGGGAAACTGAATTTTAGCCTCCAGTCTCAGAAGTTTCCTGTCTCTGTATTTTGTTGTTTACACTTGATAATGGGAACATATAAACACTGTTTGAGTAAGTTCAATCCTTGTGAACCTTGTCTTTTAGCAGACAAGTGATGAGTGATAAGCCTTTCAGAACTGCATCTCCTGACACTGCAGACTGCTTGGTTTGTTCAGTATGCTTCTCATATTTTACTTGTTCAGGTTATCAAAGAGAGCTTCTCTATAAAAGATTTGATGGCTCTTTCAGTGCCTTTGGAAACAGTGATCCCTCTGGGAGTACATGGTGAGTATCTATAATGTTGCCCAATGTGTAGTTTTCGTAAGTTTTTTTTTATTATAACTTATTACAAATTCACATCAGAAAATGGGCCATGTTAAGCCATTGAGCTCTATTTTTTCCAAATTAAAAGCCTTGCTGCCTGGGGAATTTTGGGAGTTGAAATCCACACCTCTTAATGTAGCTCAGGTTGAGAAACACTGATCTAAACCAACCATTTAATAGAAAGAATTAGTTTGGACAAAAATGCTTAACAGTATACTTTCATTGTAATTGCATCCTAGGTTATCAGCTTTTGTATTAAGGAGTTTCATTCAAGCACAACCATACATTGATATTGATCCATATATCCTGGAGAGAACAGCTGCTTGGATCCTTGGTCATCAGAAATTCAATGGAGAATTTAAGGAACCTGGAAGAGTTCTACATACTGAGCTTCAAGGAGGCACTAGCGATTCTGTTTCGCGTACAGCTTATATCTTGACTGCTCTATTAGAGTATCAGTTCAATGAGGTAGTAATGATAGTGATCTTAATGTATTTGAAACAAATTACTGTAAAGCTGTTTACAATACAGGCTAGTGCTTTAAATCAGGATAATGCCAAAGACTGCATTTGAAGCTGCAGCATTCTCAAGTCAGGCAACCAATCCTTTTTTCACAATCTGATTTCTTCCAGATGTGTTGGATTACACATCTGATTAGTTTTATGGGAATGGGGTATATAAGAACATCTGCTCAGTAGAGGAAGGGTGATCTATATCGATTGCCAAAAGCTCACAGATTTAGTCAGGAGTTATTTCCACTTCTCCTTGAATTGAATCTGGGACCTCTTATGCTAGCATATTCCCCGGCAATGGGGGGAAAGCTCTGATACATGATGTCGTGAGTTTGACATGTCTTGAGTTATTGGAACATAAGAATGCTATTACTAAGGCAGTTTTCATTCTTTAGTCCAAATCAATTTCTATGGGATTATAGTGCAAAGAAACATACAAACTGGCATATGGCTTATCACCACCACCATCAGTAATACATATTTTTGTTAGGCCCCAGCAAAAATGGAATTTTGAAAATCACTATATGGTTTGTTGATAATAGTACTGGTTTCTTTGCTAATTGTCTTCTCCCTTTTAAAGTTTCAATAGAGGTAGTCCTTGAATTGCGTCCGTAATCGAGCCTGCAATTTTGGTTGTAAATTATGATGGTCATCATATAACCATGCCTGATTTTAGGATTTTTTGCAGTAGTCATTAAGTGAACGCAGTGGCCATTAAGCAAACACATTTTTTTTGGGAAACTGGAAGTAAACACACATGTTTGTGAGATACTGCAATGGCCGAAAATGTGGGCCAGTTGCCTAGCACCTACATGGCCATGGGGGCGGGCACGGATGGATGTTGGACTGTAAGTCTCTTTTTTGAGGTTGGTCATAAATTCAAACTATTTATAGTCCACTCCTCACAAGCATATTTAGAGGCTTACAGTTAGTACTGTCTTGCTCAATCCCAGTTTGCTGCCATGTTTTGTAGTATATCCCACATTTTAGCATTGTATGTTTCTATCTTGAATATAAAAATTGTAATTTAACAGTTCACCATAAAGACTACTACTAGTTATTGTAGTTTATGCTAAAGTATTTCTTAAGGTGCTACTTTTCTTTTTCCAGAATGATAAATCTATTAAAAAAGCACTGGGCTTTCTTGAATTTCATTTAAATAACATCGTATCGGATAATCACACGCTGGCTCTTCTGACTTACGCTTTATCACTTGCCAAAAGTACAGCAGCAAAGGGAGCTCTGGACAGACTGAACGAGAGGTCAGAACGACAAGGTAGTGTAAAATAGTCTTTATGCCTGGGTGAGTAATCTGACATTCCAGTTACACTTAAGGCAAATCTATGCCAATGGAATAAAAGAAAGGAAACATAAAATAGGTTGATGTGATCTAGTTAAAAAGTTATTTATGGCCATGTTTAAAATGCTTAGTGTTACAATACAGTCACAGGATACCTTCTGGTATTGAATGCAGTTCAGTTCCACAATGTTACAGACTCTTATTTAAATTAAAAATGTGCAGGTAGCAATTAATAATTGCATATGAACTATTACCTGATTTGTGCTTTCTCTGCTACTGTAAAGAAAATGTAGATCACATTGATTTGAGCCTATAATCGGTACCAGCTGTTCAGTAGGCCACTTATTAATATTTAGTAAGACAGAAGTTAATTTGAATTTCTGCACTGAGTAAACAATTGGATCTGATGACCTAAATGGCACATTCCAACACAGTAAGGTTTTATAATTTTCCTGCCTGAGCAGGGGGTTGGACTAGATGACCTTCAAGGTCCCTTCCAACTTTACTATCATTATCATTATTATAATTATAATTTGTGTGTTCTTTTTGATGTACAATATTTATCACAAAATGCAGATTTTACTAACTCATATTCTGAAAGAGCAGCAAACCTCCACACTCACCTGTTTTGCCACATTCTTAAGTAGAATACCTAAGCAGGATTTCTGCCAGTGAGTCATGTTCTTATTAAGGTATTTGCTTCCCATCCTGATATGTACACTTCTCATTGGGCTATTTTTGGCTGCCTTCCTTAAAGAATGTCCCTTTTTCTTTAGGGACTCCTGTAAATCTGAGTGTTTCTCCACAGCTGCTGATATCATGGTGGATATTTTTGGAGCAATCAGCTCTTAGAGAATGTATTTCCAATTAGCATATATATGTGGGATGCAGTGATACGATGGCATATCTATGGGGAAGGAAACATCTATAATAAGCAAACATGCCTGCATTTAGAGACCACTTTGGCAATAGCAAGTGTTAACTACAAAGCTGGCCTGAAATGTGAACGTGAAAAGCAGGCCTGAAAACATATACAATGGGAATGGGTCTTGTTTGATTATGAGCTGGTCTGCTCTTCCTGCTTACCCCAACATGAGAATGGACTGCCTACTGTTTGGGGAGGATTGGAACAGATGATATTGTCCTCAGCCAATCCCTCATCTCGTGAGAAGGCAAACCTCATCTGAATTTTCAAAATTCCATCAAAATGAATGGTTTTCTTTTCCCCTCTTTTTCTTGTACAAGCAGGGAAGTCTGGTCTGCTTGTTGGGCTTCCTTCTATCTTATACGAATATCTCTGTTCCAAATGGCTGGAATGTGTTCAGGATGGGTTACATCCATGTCCTCAGACTCCATTTTTTTCCTTCGATCACCATTTTGTATTCTGTCTGCAGAAACCGTCTGTTTGTTTGAACTGACAAGTATTCTGCCAAGTTTTTCCTCGCAGCTCAAGTGACGAGAAACCATAGTTGTGGTGTTGTTGTTTACTATAATCTTATTGAAAGTTTTAAAAACAAATGTTAAAAACTAATACAAAGTAAAATGGAGTAAAAAAGTAGTATTTTCTCTAATCACACAGGCCAATTTGATCATCTCAGCAATTTCTACTATCTTCAGCAACCATTCCTCTGTCATAGTTGTATGTTTGTTTGTTTTTAAAAATTCAGCAGATGGTTTGGGAAATGCTGGCCATTTCTTTGTTTTTTAACTGGGTGTCATTGACAAGAGTTTTATCAAGTTTCTCCTTCTAGTCCAAATGAAATTATTAAGTGCAACTTAAAGACGGAAGAGAAAATAACTGGTGCTTGCTTTCCTGGCATGGTTGAGAATAAAAAAAAGCAGGAAAATTAACCTGTTGGGAGCCATATTATACACTGAATTGAATATCTAGTCATAGCTGTGGCCAAAGTAGAGGAGGGGGTTGTAATTCAGAAATGGATTTTTTTCAGCCAGTTTCATTTCTTGCCAGTGAACAAACAGCTGAAAGCTATGGTACAGAAAAATATATAAATATATATATGTAGTATAACAAATTCTAGTTTATTAATTTGATAAATGTGAAATTGATTTTGGGGGTGGGTGAGAATAGTTATCTTTAAATATGAGAAACTATAGGATTTAGAAGCGATTGATTTCATCTGCTCAAAAAAAAAAAAAAGCTTCAGAAGAATAAACTCTTCCGACCTTACAAAGTTGTATCTTTTTCTTATGAGGTGAAAGCTTCTTTCTTTCTTTTTTTCTTCCCAGGAGAACTAAGGTTCTGGGCATCACCATCTTCTGGACTCTCCAATTCCTGGCAGCCACGTTCTGCAGATATTGAAGTTGCAGGTTATGCCCTCTTGTCTCATTTTATTCAACAAAGACTGTTAGAGGGGATTCCAATTATGAAATGGCTAAGCAAGCAAAGAAATCACCTGGGAGGTTATTCTTCTACACAGGTTAGAAATTATCTCAAGGAAACTAATTATCAGGCATTTATAAAATTAATCATTAAAAATGTATATGGCCCCAGGGATGTATTGTTTTTATTTAAAACTAGCTGTACCCGGCCATGCGTTGCTGTGGCTCAGTCTGGTTAAATGGAAAAGAAAGAAAAGAGAAAGCGCATGTTTGTGTCACAGGTGTGACATCTATATAATAGTAGGTATATAAAAACACGCGCATATTTGAATGCAACATTGTGTCAAAATTTCAAAGCAATCGGTGAAGAACTTTCGGAGATTTAAGATTTTGAACAAATGAACATTTACATTTTTATTTATATAGATTTTGAACCAGGAATCTGCCAAGCAATGTGTGAAATTTGAACACACTTAGGGCCTTCTGCATTGCCAGAAATTTATATATAAATGTTTCAAAGAACAATTCGAAACAATTAGAAAAGATTTTGATTCTCTAAGGAAGCCAGCCAGAACCTTCTACTCTGTGTGCGTGCCAAAGATTCAGTTAATTTTCTACACGGGCCAGTTGCACTTGATTCATCAATCCTATTTAAAAATGTCAGAACGTTGAGTTTGGGCTTGGGAAGACCTAAGTTCATATCTTTGCACCAAGACAAAATTATGGGTTATTATGCAATGTTATGCACATTGCTAAGATAAGCTTTTTGTGAATGTGCTTTATTAGACAAGCAAGAATGACCTGGTTCTGATATGATGATAAAGCCCCACTGATTGAGCTCATGCATTGTGTTAAGACAAACCAAATCAAATTATCATAAATTAAGTTTGTCCTACTTTTGTAAGAGTTACTGAGTGAGTAAATGTGTGCCTGACAAGATAAAACTATAGTTGCTGCCATGATTAACTACCTGCTCACTCTGCCCTTTCTAATAATAAAGCACAATACTTAAATCAGCATTTGGACTGACTATGTGAAGAAAACTTTTTTTAAAAAAATGTCAGTATGGCTTATTGAACCAGGATTTCCAGATAACTTCTCATCCAAGTACTAGCCAGATCTGTACCTACTTAGCTTCTGAAATCAGCCAGGCTTCCTTAGGTGCTGCCTGCTCACCTGACTGACCTACTTACTTCATCCACATTCATATTAACAAGGACGGTTCTTTCTTCTCTGGGTAGGACACTATAGTGGCTCTGCAGGCCTTGAGTACCTTTGCGACACTCACAGCTGATTCTGTGACAGAAATAGATGTGACAGTGAATACATCCATGGAAGAAAACCCAACTGTTTTCCAAATTGATCATGAAAACCGCTTTGTTCTCAAGACCAAAGAGGTACTGTAGTTAAAAAAAAAGAGTTTAATTTCAGGCAATTCATTTAGTTTGGAATGTTTTTCTGACCACATTCAAATCTGCCGTTTCTTTTAGTTTCCAGCCACACAGCCTGTTACACTTACAATTTCTGCAAGTGGCCGTGGTTTTGCTATTTTTCAGGTAGGCATATATAATAATTTTTGTCCCTTTTCTTTCTCTTAAGGATTTTGTATTGAATTAGATACTCCACTTGGTTGGGTAATATTTGAATTTATCAAGGGTAGAGTCAATATTGAGTACAAACTAGATCTAGAATCAAATCAGAGGTGTTCTTATGACTTTATTACTTTAGATTATTTTCTCCATATGTTATTCTTTTGTTCGGTCTTTTTTTAAACTGCTCTGATTACCAATATCATATTAATACAGCAATTCTATATTAATAGAATTCTATTAATTAATTCTAATAATTATGTAACAGAGCCAATGTACCTATCATGTTGAAAAGTATAGTTTTGATTCTAATTACTGTGCGTGAATGGTGTTTTCCCAGAGGATAATTGTAATAGCATTAGGATTTGTCACTTTAAGATTAATATTTTATGTACAGGATGGATCTTCTAAATCAGCAACAAGACTTCTTGATGTGAACAGTTTTATTCTGAACTGCAGCATAGCCTGCAGTTCCTAAAAATGAACTCTGTTGACAGACGTGTTGTTAACTTCATTTTGGATCTACAGTGGCTTTCAGGAAATCCTGAACATCACTACTATCAGTATTGAAGTGTTGTCCTTTATAAAAATGCTGCCCAGTCCGTAATTCAATATAATAATCATGGGCTCCTTGTAAATAGTATGGAATGTGCTAGCTCTAATTTTCATGCAATTCTTTATTTGGAGCAGTGTCTTCTTCCCTTTCTTCAGCCTTTCTCTTTAAAAATAGTCACTTGATTATCCAGAGAAGGTCTCCTGTTTCCCTTCTCTCTTCTCTGCTTAGATTTTTCAATGTTCATTATATATCTTACTTTTTTAAGCCTGGCAAAATGCATGCAAGTCATTCTCTTGTCGGCCAGTAGCATATTGTTCTTTTGTCCAATTCTGACATGCTACCCAACGTAGCAAATCAAATACTGTCTGGTAGTCCAGGAGAAGATGAGAAGGAGAATGAAAACAATTTACAAAAGTATCTTGGCATGTGAGACCTGTCTCCATATTTGGACTCCTGTCAGAGGAAATGGTGTTCTCTGTGGATCAAAAGGATGCCAGGGACACAGAATCCAGTTAGCATAGAAACTCCAGGCCAGTTTTACATCTTTTTATCTTTAATCCTTGTAAAACGATTGGATTACATGAGCCAAATTCCATGTTGATTAGAATCCAGTACAAATAAGCAGTAGAATACGTGACATTAGCAATGTAAGAGCTGTAATGGACCACAAACAGAATGTGAAGAATAGGTTATGTATAAAATTTCAGAGAGGGCTTGGGCTTGTTATAAAATGCTCTTATTTTGGTATATGCATTTTCAGAAATCATATTTATTTTTACGGAAAAAATATAGACTTGATAATAACTTCAGGTCCATTAATGAAGGCCAACATTTGAAAATACTGCAGCAGGCAATAAATTGCTCATCCATCATATCTGACAGTGGTGGACTCAGCTGGAATTGTTTTTAACAGCAGTCAAATTGCTAGAAGTTGTCTACACATGCAAAAATATTGCAAGCTTATTTAAAAAAAAACCAATCAAAATTGATGTGCTATCAAGTTATTAACAGCTTAAAACACTTTTAAGAAAAATATAAATAAATATTAGATGCCAAATGCATATACAATCCCAAACATATACAATCCTGTATTTGTAATTGCCACATGGAAAAAAGAGAGTGTTTTACCTAATCTGTCTATAGGTATATGATACTACTATATACTGTACAGTATTTATCTCTTTTTAAGTAGCATTGCAACCTGTAGGATTTAGGGACAATATCAGAAATTCCCATGTATAGTTAAAGATGGGAAAATTTTGTTTGATTCCAATATGAAATCACATAGAGATGTCGTTCTCAAGTTGAGGGCCAGAAACCACCAATATGCTGATAATACTTAGCTTTCCTTTCCTTTTTTATAGACTTAAGGTCTAAAGTTTCTAGGGCCTCTGAATGTCTGCAGATGACACTGGACTTAGATGTGAAGGAATAAAATAAGACATGGCAATGAATAACGCTGGGAGTTGGATATCAGGATTTGGCAAATTCAGATAGTCCTCAACTGAGCCTGAAATTTCCGTTGCTAAGTGAGACAGTTAAGTGAATTTGCCCCATTTTACGACCTGTCTTGCCACAGTTGTTAAGTGAATCGCTGCAGTTGTTAAGTTAGTAACACGGTTGTTAAGTGAATCTGACTTCTCCATTGGCTTTGCTTGTCAGAAGGTCGCAAAAGGTGATCTCACGATCCTGGGACACTGCAACCGTCATAAATACGAGTCAGTCCGAATTTTGATCACGTGATCATGGGGATGCTGCAATGTCATAAGTCACTTTTTTCATTGCCGTTATAATCTTGAACTAAATGGACTGTTGTATGTCAAGGACTGCCCATAATGCTTGTTTTAGAAAAAGACCCCCTTAAGAATCAATTTTGTAGTCTAGTGGATCTTCTGGATTCAGCATTAACCCTGGAGAGCCACAGCAGTTTTAGCTGATAAAGAATCCTAAAATCCATGCAATGATAACCTCAAGGCTGATTTATTGCCATGCATTTCTTTAGCAGCAGCTCCCGAGAATGAAAATTGCAGTTACTACAGAAAAGTGGCTTCATCAATAGTGAGTGGTGTCTCCTGGAGGTCCCATGTTACTCCTGGCTTGGAACAATTTCACTGGTGGCCAGTTGCTTTCCAGACCCAGTTCAGAGCGGTCACAATGAAATTTAAAGTCTTATCAGCTGAGGAAATCACCTTTTGAGAGGCCAGCCCTGAGTGCATTCAGTCTACTGGTTTTTGAGGCTCTAAATGTTTTTGAGGTACATTTCATATTTTCACTTGTTACAGGTAGTCCTTGACCTATGACCACAATTGGCCCCAACATTTCTGTTGCTAAATGGGACAGTTGTTATGTTAGTTTTTATGACCTTTCTTGCCATAGTTGTTAAGTGGATCGCTGCAGTTGACAAGGCAGTAACCCGGTTGTTAAGTGCATCTGGCTTCCCCACTGACTTTGCTTGTCAGAAGGTCACAAAAGCTGGTCACATGACCCCCCGGGAAACTGCAACCATCATAAATATGAACCAGTTGCCAAGCGGGCAAATTTTGATCACGTGACCGCGGGGGATGCTGCAACGGTCGTAAGTGTGAAAAACAGTCATAAGTCACTCTTTTCAGTGCCGTTGTAACTTTGAATGGTCACTAAATGAATGGTAGTCGAGGACTACCGTATATCTTTTGATAATGTCCATAAAGAGAAAGGACAGCATATACATAGTTTAACTAAATAAGGAAATGGGAAAAGAATAGATTACCTTTCATTCTTGAAGACTATTTATTCCCTTTCCTTCTGGAGGACAATGGGCTGTTATAGAAACTTTTCAAGCAAAGGGCAGTGATTTATTATCCAAGTAATTATTATTTTTTTCTGCTTTAGCTCTATAAGTAGATAAGCCAAATGAAACAGAACTTCTAATCCTTATCCAAAGAGCCATTTCTGTATAACCACAAATCATATAGTCCACGGCACCTGGAGTGGAAGATGGTTTGTCTCCACATGTAGATGCAGCACTCTAAATTCTGTTATAACTCTTATTAAGAGTTATACTCAGCCAGCGTTTTCTCATTTATGACACAGCTGTTCTGTACAGAAAACCTTTGCAAGCTGAAGGATCGCTCTTCCTAAAGCATCCTAAGGCATAACCTCTAGCCTGGAGAGCATTAAACTCTGCCATTCTTGTTCTTTTATTAACGACCCATCCTTTAAGAATGATTGCAGTTTGTTATCGGGATTGAATTACTCTAAAAAAAAATAATAGACAGATAAATTAATAATAATACGACTTATGACTGATTTATAGTCAAACCAAGCAACCTACCCTTTTCTAGTAAAATACTCTAACATTAGAGTTGATATCAATATGCTTGAAATGATATGTGGCATTCCCATTTAAAAAAAAATCTGTACTAATACAGAATGCAATAATTGCTGGTAACAGCAGCAATTAACATTGCATGACTTATATGAATTGCATGCGAG
>NW_015386893.1:224254-225412 GCF_001527695.2 Protobothrops mucrosquamatus
GACTTATGACTGATTTATAGTCAAACCAAGCAACCTACCCTTTTCTAGTAAAATACTCTAACATTAGAGTTGATATCAATATGCTTGAAATGATATGTGGCATTCCCATTTAAAAAAAAATCTGTACTAATACAGAATGCAATAATTGCTGGTAACAGCAGCAATTAACATTGCATGACTTATATGAATTGCATGCGAGCAGCCTATAAAGAATGATCACATTTGGAATTTATGAGTAAATGAATTGAAGCAATAATGTATTTTACTGTCATTACATCATGTGCAAAGTGGAACCTGCCCCTTCATTTAGAGTTAGCAACGGCAATGCTACCAGTTGTAATTCAAGTCAAAAGCAACCCTTCAGCCATGTCTAGCTATTCATTATAAGTGCAATAGACTTCCTGATTTATGCCTATACAGGATTGGGCAGAAAAATGGGGGAGAGAGAAGATTTTTGAACATCTGGCAAGAATGAATCATGTCATTTGAGAACTCCATTTCATTTTTGAATCTCTTCTGGATAGTGTATTATATTACATAGCAAAATCTAATGACCATCCACTTCCAAGAGAGATGCCAGTTCTGATACATTTTTCCATAAAATTGATTTTTCAAACAATCTTATATATTTTTCATTATTTTGCAACCGTAAATAAGTCCTTTTAATTGCATTCAAAAATTCAAATGGATGCTCAAATAGTCTGAATCTTTATCAATAAAGGAGAATATTTGTAGCTCAGGGTTGAAATGAGGAGTCCTTGGTGTTCTCTGAGCTTGGTTGTTTTCTTGCAGATATTTCATTACCCAAACTAGGTAACATCTAGCACCCCTCACCTTTATGTCCCCTGGATAAAACAGAATTATGCTTTCTATGTGTCTACTGTTGATAAGCATACAGACTGCTCTCCAGGATATAAGGAAAACAACTATTTATTCAACTTTTAAAAAATAAAGATGGTCCTGTATCTGGTTTGAGTCTTTCTGACTACATCCATGTAATTTTTTTGTCAGCAAGGTGATTTCCAATTATCTTCTTCAGAGATATTTTTCAGCTTTCAGTCTGGTGAGCAGCCCTGATTTTTCAATTCTATATATGCCAATAAAGTGAAAAAATGTGGCCTGATGAGACACTAGCAGGCTTAATGTGTGTGTGTGTGT
>NW_015386893.1:226055-243047 GCF_001527695.2 Protobothrops mucrosquamatus
TTAGGTAAAATGTTGCTGTTTCTGTATGCAATAAACAAGAATTGTAGGTAGATGAGAAAGATGAATTTTAAAATGGCAAGTGTTTTTGAAAATGAACCTGGACATGACATGCTAAGGAGAATATTCACTTTCTGATTTACTTAAAGTTTGCTCGAGCTTCCAAGTTGGCAATGTTTTACCTGACCATGAAGAAATTTTACTACAGAAATCCAAATGTATAAATTTATAACATGTAAAATATATGTACACAGGCATAAATTTAGCATTTGTGGTAAAATTGCACATTTTAGTAACATACTAAATGAACAGTAGAAGACAAAACTGTACATAGTACAAAGGTAAAATTTCTGCAAATGTGAACGCATAATTACTACTAATGCAGATTTTTTTTTATATAAATTAATGTCATTCTTGTTTCTTGCAACTACATAGATAGGCCTATGCAGTTTTCTTTAAAAGATTTTTGTGGGTGGTTTGCCTTTAATCAGTAAATCAAACTGTTCTCATATAGCTGTCAACATATTCAAAATAAGAAAATAGTGAATATGGCAAGTGCAGAACTTTATAACAAAGTGTACTTTGGCAGAAATAATAATTTCCAGATAATTCTGATAACCAGTTAATAATCTTCCTGTTCATGGCTTTGGACTTTTCCCCCTTTTTCCTTGCAGGTAGCTGTTTGCATCTCCCCAAGAGTGCTTAATCACAACATAAAACTGATATAAAAACTGATGCAAAATGTGCACCACACTATTATTGTTTAACTAAATGAGAGACTATGCCCTTTAGAAAAATGTAGTTGGCGTATCTTTCTAGTTTTGGAGTTCAGCAGCAGAAATCAATTTTTTTTAAAAAAGAAAAAAGGTGGTATTACAAAATGACCCAATTGGTTTAATTGAGTCATTGACTCAGATGTGGAATACTCACACAATCTTATTCACAATCAATCATAAAAGCAGTAGATGCATAGCCTAGGGAAATCATTATTTCCATAACAGAAGTGAGTCTTTAAGGAAAGGTGTGTGATTTGACATAGGAATAGGCAAATGTGTATGAATTGTGTCAGAGGTTCCAGATATCTTGAATGATGTTTTGTAGTTTCCAGAATTACATATTGACATGTATGAGTATAAGCCAAGACGTCAGTCATTATGAGTGTACCAGCTAGTGAATATATGGTTATATGTTGCATGCATATCTACCACCACTCCCATCTAAATTGTCATATCAAGATATCTTTTTACATTGCGTTGGTAAAATTCTTTCTGCCTATGACAGCATAGCTTGCTTTGCCCTGTTTGCATCAGGGCCAGGCTCGGTAAGAAAACTGAGTTGATGTTGGAACCAACTGAAAGCATGCTTGATCATTCCTTTGTAGGCTTTTCTTTCTTCATGAGTTCATCTTTGTTTAGGGCCAAGAAGGAATGAAAAATCGAACATAAAATTTCTTCCAGTGAAATAGCTGTTTAAGAGGCTATCCTGTATGTTGATCCAGATGTTCCTGGATTGCCAGTAAATTTTTACCATTTTGCTTTTCTTGGCAGATACTGAAACAATAGCATTTTGGGCGATGACAACATTTTGATTTATTTCCAACTTGATTTGACCACGTTCACAGCAGGTCCAATCAGAAGAAAGCATGTTGGACTTGTTGTTTTGAAGCGCTTTTGATAGATTTGTTTTGAGAACTTGAAACTGAAAGTTTTATTTCAGAAAAGGATGCAAAAAGTCCCACATTTATTTTTTTTTGATTGCATGTTACAGTATTGCATATATGAATTTAATCTGATAAACTATGAAATAGCTGTTATTACTCTTTTCTAAAAATCACTGCTTTCTTCACTGAATATCATCATTTTTTTTATTTTTGCATTTCTATAGCTCAATGTTATGTACAATATAATACATTCACATACCAGCAAAAGACGTAGATCTGCACAAAATCAAGAAGCTTTTGACTTAGATGTCTATGTAAAGGATGACAAAGAAGACATAAACAGCTTAACTTTAAATGTGTGTACCAGGTAAGTAAATATATTAAGCTATCCATTCTCTTTTATTTACAATTTTTAAAATGACTTTTAAACTGATTCTCCCTTTAACTAATATATCTTTATAAGATATTTCAGAGAAATCAAAGTTTATGCATAGTACTCCATTATATTTTGCCAGGTTTTCTAAATGAATGAACGAATGATTGATTGAATGAATGAATGAATGAATGTATGAATGAATCAAACAAAAACTCCTACCAAAGTTAAAGCTTAGTTAAAGCTACTGTAAAGAGACAGCTCAGTTCACAAGTTCTTCCCTCAGGCTTTAGGGTATGTACAGCTTAGTTTGTGCTTTAGTCTTGCACCGAATGAGTTCTGTATTTTTACCTGGCATCTTTTTACTATTTTTAAAGACCTGTTTTTGTTTTTATGCCTTTACTAGCTGCACAGATATGATTAGGATAAGCAGCCATATAAACTTATAGCATAAAGAATAAATAAATATACTTGTCCCCCAATAAAACCTTGGCATTCCTCTGAACACAATGTAGGCCAGTCATTTCGTTGGCTTTCCTTTTTCATATTGGTTTGATATAAAATAGCAGTGGCACTTGAACTTATGTATCTCTTTACAGTGCTTTACAGCTCTCTCTAAGCGGTTTACAAAGCCAGCATATTGCCCCCAACAATCTGGGTCATCATTTTGCTAACCTCAGAAGGATGGAAGATTGAGTCAACCTTGAGCCAGTCAGGATCAAACTCCTGGATTGAGCAGTGAGTTAGCCTGCAGTACTGCATTCTAACCACTGTGCCACCACAGCTCTTATCTCTAAAATGATTATAACTATTTAAGTATTACCCAAGGAGAACTGTTTTTCTTCTACAATTATAGCAAGGGCATAATTAAAACCATGTTTGGTTATTTGCTTTCAACAGAGCTGGTGATTCACCCACAGGTGGTTTTATTTTTTTTAGACTCAGGCACCAACTTCAAACAACAGTACTTCCTATCATGTATTGTTAAACTTTGGAAGTCGCCATCACATGACATAATGTTGACTGCCCATTTGTGCTGTATTAAAAGAGACCAAAATTAAAGGACGATAAAGCTATCAGGAGCTATTAATCTCTTTAGCTATATATTATCCAAAGAAGTATATCTCTCATTGTCAGTCACTGAAAAAAGAAGAAAGGTGCTGCTGTTTACTTATCACTGGATCTTCTTAACGGCATGTAGTTGGAGAATGATGCCGGCCTAGCATGTCCTTTGCTCTGATCTTACATGATTGTTCTGCTCTTAGAGTGTACTGAATTCCTACCCAAATATGATCTGTGTTTAGTGATTCATGCTTCCAGACTCAAGAGCTTTGCTTAGGCAAGTGAGTCTTTTTGTAAATTTCCTCCATACGGGTAGCCCTTGATGTAACCATTTGTTTAGTGACTGTTTGAAGTTACAACAGCACTGAAAAAGATGACCTATGATTGGTCCCCCACTTACGACTACCACAGCACAGTCACATGATCAAAATTTGTGCACTTGGTAATTGGGATGTATTTACCATGGTTGCAGCATCCCAGGGTCATCTGATTGCCATTTGCGACATTTCCAGCTTGCTTCTGACAAGCAATGGGGCAAGCCAGAATCATTCGAGGACCTCATGCAGTGATTCACTTAAAAACTGTAGCAAAAAGATGGTAAAATCAGTCACTTTAACATTTTGCTTAGCAACGGAAAATCTGGTCCCAATTGTAGTCCTAAGTTGAGGACTACCTGGTAACAAGAAATAATTGTTTTATTCAGTTCCCCAGCATTCAGAGCACAAATCTGAGAGGTGCTTTGTTGAAAAATTATAGCAGAAATTTCCTGTTCATGTTAAATGGGTGTGTTCTGACATGCCATTAAAGAACTTTTGTTATTGCTGTTTGATGCTTTCACTTCACTTGTCCTCTCGGTAGTTCCTGTCATAATGTTACAGCTGGAAATCAGTATTTGTTTTTGATTTAGATATCTGGCTCCTTTAAAGTGGGTGGGGGAGTGATATATTTTATTTTTAAAATTTATAGGCCACCCATCTTACCACAGGATAACTCTGGAGGGCTTACAATACTATATATAGAAACACTATAAATAAAATTGCAGTGTGTAGTTATTTATGTTCTTCTATAGTTTTATTTTCCTCCAGTACAAACGGAGAGGCCTTTTCAATGTCTGTACTTTAATTCTATACTAATTAATAACACTGCATGCTTGTGTGTGCACATGTGCATCCACAGTTATTTCTATGTAAATTGTTCTTTTTTCTTCATTAGATATCTGGGCACTGGCTCATCTTCAAGAACTGGCATGGCTCTCATGGAGATTGGATTACTGAGTGGCTTCTCTTTGTCACCCAATTTTGTGTCATTAGATGACCCAGTGAAAAAAGTGGAAAAAGATGAAGGCAAAATCCATTTATATCTGGACTCTGTAAGTCGAAATAAGAACATACTGGTCAGAATGATAATGAAGCTTTGATTCAAAAACTAAAATTATGAAAGGGTTTTTTAAAATTTATCATTTAAAATAAACATTACATTTTGTCAACACTGTAGACAAAATTTTGAGGTAATTTAATTGGAATCCTCCAGTTCGTATTTTATGAAGTACACTTGTGTAAGTTTGGCCAAGCATTGTAAGAATATGTAGAGATAGATGTTTAAGGGTGAAAAGACTAAATTAAAATTATTAAGTTATAGGCTCTGATTGGAAGCCTTCATAGTTAAGGAAAAGAGAAACAGGTATGAAGAAGTGCTATAGCCAACTTGTTCTACTTGGTTTTTCTGTTTGGGGACCATACTGTGCCAAGATTAAGCAAACTAATAGTGCAAGCATCTGTGTGTTTACTCAGGATGAAGAATAAAGTATAAGATAGAGGCATAAAATGTGGATTCACATGGTACAGGTTGCCCTCGCTTAATAACCACTTGTTTAGTGACCATTTGAAGTTACAACAATGCTAAAAAGCGACTCAACCAGTCCATAAAGTTGCATGTTTTGCATTTCTGGAAATAAATAGTAAAAAAAATATTTAGATACAAAATGGCAGTCTCATAATCATGATTTGAGTGCTTGGCTTCATTTCATGATTTCTATTGTTTTATCAATATATAAAATACAAATAAAAATAGGAAATTAAGGGAAGGAAAAAGAGAGGGAAAGAAAATATGAGGTACAAGAGAAGAAAAAAAGCATTGACTTCTGACTCTTTTTAGCACAGTACAAGATAACATTCCAGCTTCAAGTTTTTACTTTTATACATTAGTATATAACTAGCCATTTCTATAACAACAAATTTATCTAGTTGGCAAAATCAAAGTCAAAGTTTCATTTTTTTTCATCACAAGCACAAAATCCAGAAGTGATATCCAAATAAAAAACATAATTAGCCACCTAGAGCAAAGCAGACCAAGCTACATATTACTGAAAATAATAAACTACAGCCACAACTTTCTACCCTTATGTTTCTCCGTTAACTTTTTTTAAAAAAAAGATACTCCACACTTCCTTATTTTTGCTTGCCTTAGCAGCCTTCTTCCTTATTGTTTAACATTGAAGAAATCCCCAAAATAGCATAGATCTTCAAAAAGGAGTAACAGGCTGTTGCTAAAGAAAGCCTTTTTTAGCTTAATAAAGATGAATAGTCCTTAAAATGATTAAGAAATGAAAGGCACAGTTTACTGTCCATTTGAAAAATAGATTCCAAAACAGCTGCTTCTTCAACAACTTGCAGCCCTGCACCCCAGCTTTTGGCATGCAGGCTGCTTTGAAGCACAGCTCCTGAAGCTACTTGCAGACCTTTACTGTATCAGAGGATCTTGAGGGATAATTCTAGGACTTTCCCCTAACTCTGGAGAGTCATATAAACTAAAGGAATGCCGGTTCCTTCTGTTGGTGGTTGAAAAAGCTACAGCCCAGGGAAAGATCCTTCAGGGATCCTTCCCTGGGCGTGCAGTCAGTGGGCCATCTTTTCACTGGAAGTCATGATTTGGGTGCTTGGCAACAGTGCTCACTTATGCAGTGTTGTAGTCACATGATTGCCATTTGCAACCTTCACAGCCTGTTTCCAATAAGCAAGGTCAATGGGAAAGCCTGCAGAAAGTTACAAGTCATGTTCACATGATATTGTTCTTAAAGACATTGCTGTTGAGCAACAGAGTTGTTGGTCACAGCTGCAGCCAATAAGTATAATGTAACTGGTTTAGTTTAGTTTAGTCCTCATTCAGCAACCCAGTCACTAAGCGGAAAATCATGTGACTATGACGGTGCTTACGATTCTACTTCAGGTTTTCTTTGCTTTACAGTGTCAGAAGGATATGAACAAACAGACAGATGAGCCCAAAAGGTGGGGAAGGTTTCCAGAATGTGACTCACAAAGAAGCCTGATGAAAGGGCAAATTTTATAGCCCTTTTTTCCCTAATCCTCACCTTTTGGAATGTTCATGCCAGTGTTGAAATAATTAACAAGAGGAAAGTTGATGTTTGTCTTGACAGGAAGGGATTACAAGACAATAAGTGGGTAAACAATGGAGAATGCACATTGAAAGGAATGTGGTGTTGGTTGTTTGCCTAGCAGTTCAGGACTGGGTGCTCCAGAGCTTAAAAGGCAATCAAAAGCCAAAAGTGTCAGTTACAGGCAGCAGCTGCAAGCTGGCTAATTAAGGTCACAATTAGCACATTTGTGCCTCAGAGAAAAGCAGTTCAGGAAGTGATAGCTTGTTTAAGCAATCCTTCCAGTATGGAACTAAAAGGGGTCAGGCATAGGATAATATGCAGTTGATCAGTTGATCACAGGCAGTTGATCTATCCATATTTACTTTCAAAAACAAGTAGGAAAATAAGAATAAATTTTGGTAAGCATGATTCTGTAGCAGATATGGATTGTTGTGTTTATATGTGTGAATCGGCTCTTGTTTGTGATTCTATAACACAATATGTCTACTCTTGTTGGTAAATTACAGATAAGATTGCCAGAAAGGACAGCCATTTGTAAATATATAGCTGTATCTACTGTTCTGGGTAATGCAATTAAAGATGGATGCGTAGAAAGTTTGTTTTTAAAAAATATTAAACATCTAGTTTTTCATATCCATTCATTATGGAAGCATATAGTCCTCTCTGAAAATTATCTTTTTTTTTTTTCAGTTAAACGAAACACAGGTTTGTGTGGCTATTCCAGCTGTGAGAGACTTCAAAGTGGCAAATACCCAGGATGCTTCAGTGACCGTGATGGATTATTATGAACCCAGTATGTGTCAATCACTTTTATGCATTCAGTGCTCAAGTATGCAGTTTAGGTGGGAAATATGAACTGTTATATGTTAAGGAAGGACCAGATTCAATTAGTTACAGCAAAGACTTTTCATGAGAAATAAGCATGACTGGAAACCACAGGCACTTAAATAATGTTAATTCTCTTAAACCTTGAAGAAGGGGGAGGTGGTGAGGAGAGGGCAGTGTTCGGTGGAACATAACGTGCATTAAATTTATGTTCTCTGAAAGATTGATATTTTAGGATATAATTCTTCAAACAAGAATGATTTTGTTACTTAAAGCATTCCTCATTTCAATAAATTTAGCAACAGTTCAGATTCATGGATGCATAGTAAAAAAGGACTTTTATTCATGTGCTCCAAATAGAAAATTGAAATTAGGGCATCATACCTAACAGCAATAGCAATAGCACTTAGACTTATATATTGCTCCATAGTGCTTTATAGCACACTCTGGGTGGTTTACAATATCAGCATATTGTCCCCAACAATCTGACAAAGTACAGTGGTGAAGTTTTATGATAGTTTTGCTTCTGATATTGTTTCAGCAGCATGTAAATATCATGGAATAATAGTTTGTTTGAAATGTTGGGCCTTAACAACTTTGCTTTTCAATTGTTCGTAATAGGGAGAAGAACAGTGAAAAGCTACAACTCCCCGGTGATGCAGAGTTTGTCATCTTGTACTTTCTGTGAAGATGATGAATGTAATTTTTGTAAAACAGATGGCTGTTTATCAGTTTCTCTCTCTTTTGAATTGTTAGTACTACTAGTGCTATCAATTTGCTATGTAGTTGCCTGATTTAATAACTGGGTGACTGACATTTATTGCACTGCTGAGAATACCATTGATTGTATTTTCCTGCACAAGGAGAGTCTGGATCCAGTAAAAATTGACTTATGGGTCTAAACTCTGAGCAAGAATTTGCTCAAATTAAATAAGAGTAAGTTGCTCAGAATGGATAACTTCACATTTGTACCATTTTTGTTTTCATTGGCATCTTCTGTACTGGTGTTTCTCACCCTTGGCAATTTTAAGATGTGTGAGCTTCAAATCCCAGAATTCCCCACACAGCAAATTCACACAGTTTAAAATTGCCAAGATTGAGAAACACTATTCTTTATCTAGTAAATACTTAGGGATTTGCTGCAAAATTTTATATGCTGCATATATTTGCCTGGTAATGTCTGAAGAGCTCTTACTTCCAATAAATGTATATAAGATTGCAACCTAAACTATTTTCTCCAGTGAAATAGTGGAAGTTCTAGACTCTAACCTTGGCTGTGAATTAGATAATGTTAACTTAAAATTAAATCACTTTGTCTAAATCTTTAACCATTTTTTTTTTTAAATTTAAAGCATGTCTGAATAAGGCCAAACTGATATTCAGGAAAAAACGGAAATGGAGTATATATTTTGTATTAGCTTCTTATTTTTATAGTAAATTTGAGAGTTTTTTAAAGGAATATTTTTTAGTTTTAATACTTACACCATATAGTATTTAAGCATTACATTCCTAATTTATAGGATTTAGTTTATGGTACATTTCAGGCTAACACTTAATTTATAAGTGTTATTGATTGGCACAGGATTGAGTCTCATCTTCAAAGCAGTTTAATAAGTACTTTGGCCAGATTAACACTCATTGCAATAATTACTTATTTCCTCAGTTATGTTCTAAAAATTTAAATTCATCTTATATGTATTGATTGTACAATGTGCACATAAGGAGACATACTAAAGTACAGCTCAAAAAAGCATTTTGAGCAGCTGATTATAATCATTACTTGAATAGTCACATTATGAAAACTATGCTAAAAACAAAATATGCCTCATTATGTGTTGGAGTATGTGAATTTCGTATGTGTATTAAAAGTAAATATAAGAAAGCAACAGACTTACGATCCAGGTTTCTTTTTAATTTGAAATTTTGTATTTTTTTTCAACAGTACGACATTTACTGCTTGTCCTAATTGTTGCTAGAGAATAAGATAAAGCAGTTTAGTGGTTTGTTTCAAACTGAACCCATCTTGTCCTGCCAATCCTATGGACAAAAAAACAAAAGTTGTTGTGAAATTAGAAGACTAGTCCAATAGGAACTCTACCTCTGAGGAATTTTAAAGTGGTACAACTTTTATGATAAGTTACTCAGAGATAGAAGACCTTGCAAAGCAAGAAAGAATAGCAGTAAACGGTAGGCAGTTCTCGCCTTGCAATCATTTGTTTAGTGACTGTTACAACCACACTGAAAAAAGTGACTTATGACCATTACAACATCAAACTTTGGATGCTTGGCAACTGGCATGTATTTATGACGGTTGCAAGTGACCTGGGGTCATGCGATCACCTTTTATGACCTTCTGACAAGCCAAGTCAATGTGGAAGCCCAATTCACTTAATAGCTGTGTTACTAACTTAATAACTGCAGTGACTGACTTAAGCAAGAAAGGTCGTAAAATGGGGCAAAACTCACTTAATAACTGTTGCTTAGCAACAGCAATTTTGGGCTCAATTGTGGTCATAAGTCAAGGACCATCTCTATAGGAACAAACAAAATATTGACATTGAGATGAGTGGAATCAAGTCTCTGTCAGTCTAAATAGAACACCTAGAGCCCAATCTGAAGTAAAAGTGGCAGTGTTTTTGTCACCAAATCAGATTGAAATTGGCTTCCATCTTCCTTAAAAATAAGGTTCAATAAATGAATGAAAAGAAAACTTGAATCAGTATAGAGTAAAACTGCATCCTTGTTCACAAATGCCAGTATTGGTAGGCTGCCAGTGATGCAGGACTATCAAATATCAACTATATATTGCAACAGTCAAATTCACCTAGATAGGAAGTGAAGCACTGGATTAAAATAATGATGTGGTCAGGCACAGGTTTAAATATTTAGAAAGGAAACTATGAACAAATGTAGACAAATATATGGTGAATATTAAGATCCATATAACAGAACTTTAAGCAACTTTAGCTGCATTACATCTTAAGTGCATAAAATCAATTCTTAAGGGCTTTGGCATATCTGCCTATTTTATTTGGCACTGTATGCTTTAATTTGAATATTATATTGAATAGCCCTGAGGAAAAAGTGCATGGAATAAAGATTATATACACACACATACTTGGAAATACAAATTTCTCTATTCATATATGTATACATCTGCCTAACATTGAATAAAGAAATGTGTGTTGTGGCTGCAAAAAAATACATGTTTAAGATTTCAGGATTTTGTACATGTATATGAGAATGAGGTATTTACTTATGTTGTTATTCCCTATTAAACTATATATTTGTGCTGAAAAATTAAAATATGCATTCTTACCAGATCATTCTTGCCACTTCATATATAGTTTAATAAATATATCCATAGGGCTGGTCCATATTGAAATAAACACAATATTTTTTTTGAGCCGGCCCACTATATATTCTTCAAAAGAAAGCACTTTTTGACTGTTTTGCTTAGTAACAAAAATTCCATTGTTAAGTAAGAACTACTTGTAGGTAGGACTATCAATTTATTAATGTTCAGTGGGGACTACCTGTACAGCTATAGGGGGAATCTACAGAATACAGAAGGCTGGATCTTGGATCCTTGGCATTTAGGAGAAATTCAAAAATGACTTCATTATATGCTGGGAGGACAGAAAGATGGAGTCATGATTGCAGGGAATCAGAAAATGAGGAGCCAGAATGAAGGACAGAATACATGAGTAAGTTGTTGGTTATGCACACAATTATCTTAGATGCTGATATATAAAATAACAGCAATTTTAAAATGCATTACCACATTATGTGCATTAGCCCTTTTCTATCACTAGATGATCGCCAATGAAACATGAAAGACTTTCTCTTTTAATTATTTAACTTCCCAGATGAAAAAGAAGAATGTGAGATTATTTTGCATTACCAAATAATTACAATAGAACAGCGGCAGTGGTGGTATTCAGCCAGTTCGCACCAGTTCAGAAGAACCGGT
The DNA here is from genome assembly GCF_001527695.2 of Protobothrops mucrosquamatus. Classification (NCBI taxonomy): domain Eukaryota; kingdom Metazoa; phylum Chordata; class Lepidosauria; order Squamata; family Viperidae; genus Protobothrops; species Protobothrops mucrosquamatus. The sequence goes on from NW_015386893.1 coordinate 237,340, forward strand.
AGCTATTTTTTTTTGCCCAGGCCCAGAATGGACTTCCGGAAGCGGCATCCACACAGAGAACTGGATATTCTCATATCTGAATCCCACCACTGAACAGCCATACTATACTATTCACCCACATCACCATATGGTTTGGGTCCCTCTGTAGAATATTTCATGGTTACATGTCAATTGGCCACATAAAAGGAAAAAGTAATCCCCAGGCAAGGAAAATGCCACAGTCTGTTTTCTAAAAGTATCTTCCCCCACAGCCATTGCAGGATATTTAGCAATTCAGTAATATTTTTTATGCAAATTGCAAACACATGTCAACTGATAATAGTTAAACTACTGGAAGATTTTGTTGTGCCCTAATGGAACAAAGACCCAAGTTCTTTCCCACTTAAAGAGTGGAGGGAAAAACCAAAAGGATATGTAATCCTCTTCCCCAAATAATTCAGGTTTATGCTTTGCTTTTGGATCATCCTCAAAGGAAGAAAACAGTTGTTCTGCCTCTTGACAGACCCCCATTATTTGGCACAACCCGCCTCTTTAAAAATTACTGATAAGACCTAGGCACTGCTCAAATGCTAGCATTTTTAATTGAAAGAGTTCCGAAGAAAGAACATTTGAAAAAAGGCTATTGAAGCTCTACTTTGGCTTCTGTGTTGTTGCAGAAGGAAAGCATGCCCAGGAGATGGCTATGGGTTGCCAGAAATGACATTTGTATATCCTCAAAGGCAGATGGGAGAAGCTGAGAATTTCTCATTTGGATTTTGATCTGGACAATACAGGAAATTCAGGATTCAGAGCATCCTCTTTTGAGGCCATTTGTTGGTATTTTCTGAGCCTGGGCTAATGATCCTGGAGATATTCATCCCTATTTATTTCTGCAGCATCATCCTCTCTAAAATGTTGTACAAGATGAAAAAAGATGGAAAAGAAGATTGCTTATCTACTCCATAGGCACTAACAAGATAAAAGTATGTACTTGCTTTTAAAAGTTCTAAGAAACTAATTAGAACAACCTCAATTCTAATTCAGCTAAGAAAGTTATGAATAAGGTGATCTGGTGTAGCTCTCTAGGCTGCATTAGAATCAAGTAAAAGCTTTCCCTTGATAAAATAATGCACCTCAAAAATACATGGGGAACAGAAAAACACAACTATGTTCTAAGGCAAATTCTTCAAAAAGTGGCTTAATTCATAATTAGCATTTTAAAAAGGCAGTAATATTTTATCATTAAAGCTCAGGGAGGATGAGATGAAGATTGGAAATATCCAGATCTCAGGTCTCAACATCTCAGTTTTTGCTTAGCTACTGCTCCCTGATATTTTGGGCTGGTCGTTTAAGGGAATATCATTCCCCATTCCTGACAATCAGAGCCAAGTAGCCAAAAGGATATTTAGATAATAGATGCATAAGACTGACTACTTCATTCCTCTTAAGACCCCTTAAGAAGGGGTCAAATTACGGCCTTGTAACCTTGGGATGGCCTTCTGAGTTGTTCCAAAAGTTGCTGCCGCGTTGTAACAAAATGAAACACAATAAGAAAACTATTACATATAAGAAAAGTGATCACATGAGCTATATTTAATTAATTAAATTTAAAATAGATTGAAATTAAAAATATAGTTGAGCCACTTTTTGTTCTAACCTCACCATTCAAAAACCAAGTTTGGTTCAAAAAAGGTCACATGCCTCCTACCATTCATAATATGCAAAGTATCGTGTGATGTAAATGAAATCACAAAAGAAACACTTCCGTTTATAGTGTATTTGTAGTCAAATATGTCACCAGTGGAATTCAATAAACTATTACCGAGTCCTCCTAGGCATGCTTCAGTTCACATTTGGATTATAAATTACCAAGCCAAGTCAATCATTTTTACTGCTTAGAAGATAAATAGCATTTAACGAACTGTGCTTAGCACAACTACATAAATAAAAGTTCACAGATGTAGGGCATAACTCTGTGCAAGTGCATTGCATATCTCCCTGGGATTCTATATATTTGAAAAGGGTAATAAATCCAAGAACAAAAGTTCCCTCATAAGTATTATCTGCTGTTTTAAAGATGTGAATTTAGCACTATAACATGGATATATAGTGCTCAAGCTTTACATCCTACGAGATTAAAAGAAGTTATATTGGAAAATAAGAAACAGGCTTGCTTGGCGCTATGTCAAAGCAAGTGCTTTGCAGATTGGAGGTAATTAAGCAGTGAGGTTTGGGAAGTCTTTGGATCAAAGTCATGTTTGTTCTGATTCTATTCTAAATGTCTATTCTATTGACATTTGTAGATTCTGCTATGACAATCTGCTGTTTTAAGGGTGTTGACATGACAAGTTGCAGAATAGACTACATGTGTGGACCAGGCCTGGCTGCAAAACATGTGTCATGCACATTGGAATGCAGATACATCCCAAAAATCTATTTTCCTGTTCAAAGGTATCAAGCTGGGCATAATATTAAGGCAATTCCTGAAGATAAGGAACGCAGTGTTCCTTGCTCAAGGCTAAGTTTGTGGATTGTGGAAATAGTGACGGTTAGATTTTATTATGGCTGATGGAATTCCGAGTTAAACACTAAATACAAGAATATTGCTTGATTTGTACCAGTTGTCACTGCAGAGCATTCTGAAAATGTAAACATGTCTTTTAGGAACAAATACGTGCCTGTCCTGGATTTTATGCCCAGCAGTTAGGCCAAATGTAATATCACACATCACCACGAGAATAGTATTACAGGCAGGCAGACAGAAAGGGAAAATCTGCATCAAGATATAAATATCTTATACAATTGATTGATTGATTGATTGGGGGTGTTTGTGTGTGTTTATGTATCTCGTTCATTGCCAAGACACACAACCTCTTGGGACTTTGCCCTGCAGAATAAAGATGGAGTTCTGATTAAGACCCCAATAAACAAACAAACATTTTTTTAAAAAAAAAAATCATTATCAAGTTTATGGACAATAGGTTTTCTTCACAGAAGATCAGAGAAGAGTAAATCTATAAGCCATTTTATCTTATTTTATCAAGAAGGTATTGAACCAATTCATCAACTGCTTACTTTTATAAGCATGTGACTTAGTTACAAATATATCATGTAAGTAATAAGAATACATTATCCTAACCACTTCTTTGTTAGTTGACCACTTTTGGAACATTGCCTCTTGGAAAACTTTCATATATAATTCCCACTAAAATTAATGTAGCACGCAGTTCATCATCAATCAAGCTGAGAGTAAATAAATTCAAAGAATTTCAGAGAAATTCTTTCCATTACTGCATTTGGATAATTTGACTAAATAATTGCAACTTATGTCCTCTGCAAAGCACATTTTTCAATCCATTGAAAAAGAACATAGAAACTGGATAATTATTGTGTTTAAAGAAAGGTTTAATGTTGACAGGGGTGTGATTATTTACTGCTCTGGCAGCAGTGGCAGTGACACAAGACCCTCCTGTTCGTAACCTGCATTCTCCTTGTCGTGGAAAGTTGTCATCATGTGTTAGCATAGTGTCATTTCTGAAACATTCTGGAAAAGATAAAATGAACTAAAGAAACACCAGGAGGCAAACCAGGAAGAGAAGTTCTACTGCTACCATATTGTAAAAAAAATAACAATCCTTATATTTTCCCAGTGATTAATTTTCTGAAGACCATTAACTTTCCTTCACATTTTTTGCTAACAACACAATAGTAAAATTCTCTGCTACAACAATTGTAGAAGGGAAGCCAGGATACAGAAAGAATATAGGTGTGGGCCAATTGAGTACCACAGCATAAGGCTACATTTAAGTGGATTTGCAACCCTGGGTCAGAGGCTTCATTAGCAGATTATTTTATAATAATAATAATAATAATAGTAGTAGTAGTAGTAGTAGTAGTAGTAGTAAAGTTGGAAGGGACCTTGGAGGTCATCTAGTCCAACCCCCTGCTCAGGCAGGAAACCCTAGATCATTTCAGACAAATGGCTGTCCAGTCTCTTCTTAAAAATGTCCAGTGTTGGAGCATTCACAGCTTCTGGAGGCAGGTTGTTCCACTGGTTAATTGTTCTAACTGTCAGAAAGTTTCTCCTTAGTTCTACGTTGCTTCTCTCCTTGATTAGTTTCCACCCGTTGCTTCTTGTCCTGCCTTCAGGTGCCTTGAAAAATAGCTTGACTCCCTCTTCTTTGTGGCAGACCCTGAGATATTGGAACACTGCTATCATGTCCCCTCTCATCCTTCTCTTCATTAAACTAGACTACCCAGTTAAAAGATGCCTTTGAAATTGTTCTCAAAAAACCATGGTACAAGAAAAAAAGCTTTACACCCAAAGTGACTTATAGAATAGAAACTGGGTTAACAGTTTGAATTCAGTTTTGTGCCAGTCTCTAAATGTCTGCAACTCTTTCTAAGTGTCTACTATTTTATCTGCTATGTCACTCACCTGTGTAGTTAGCAATTCAATGAATTACTTGAAAAATCATTCCCTTATCTCTCAAGAAGATTCGGTTTGATATAGTGGTTAAAGGTCCAAGGCTAGAAACAAGGAGATCATGAGTTCTAATCCCACTTTAAGTTCAAAGCCAGCTGGATGACTTTGGACCAGTCACTCTCTTTCAGCCCAAGGAAAGAGGCAATGGCAATGCACTTCTGAAATCTTGCCAAGAAAACTGCAAGGGCTTGGCGGTCACCAGGAGTCAACGTTGACTTGAAGATGCACACAGACATGCCCCACAGAAATGGAGGCAGAGGTTTACTTCAAGTCAAACAAACTGTTGAAGAAAAAAATTGCACATTGCTGGTTATATAAAAGACAAGCACTGATGTAAGCTAAAAACTGGAACTTATTAAATAAACAAAAAGTGACCATCAAAATAACAGTAAAAATGTGAACAGAATGCTGGCAAGGAAAGCATTACATGGTCAATTTCTACAAAAGATTGAGGGGAAAATGGATAAAGACAAAACCTGGCAATATCTTCCAAATGGAACATTAAAAAAAAAGAAAGCAAAGGCTTGATTTTGGCTGCTGAAGAGTAAACTATTCAAACTTATGCAATGAAAGTTGTAACTGAAAAATTGACAAGTGTTTCAAAGTGCAGATTGTGCAAAATAGTATAAATAGTAGTTCATATGCTCAGCTCATGCAAGAAGATAGAATAAACTGATTTATAAACAAGAACATACCATAGTCGCCAAAACGATTCTCTGGAACAACTGTAAAAATGATTGTGTACTAGTGGTTAAAAATTGGTGAGAACAGAGCTGAAAAAATAGTACAAACTGAGCAGGTTAAAACATTGTGAGATTTCTGAATGCAAACTGATAGTCTTGGCTCACCAGATTTAACTAAGGTTGAAAAGAATAAAATGTGGATAACTAATGTGGCAATACCAGGGGATAGCAGAACAGAAGACAAAGAATTGGAGAAGATCACAAAGTGTCAAGATCCGAAAGTCGAAGCTGAAATATTATGGCATAAACTGGCCATGATGGTTGCTTTGGTAATAGACACACTGGGTGCCATACCCAAAAATCTTGGACAGCACCTACATAATGTGCGCATTGACAAAATTTCCATCTATGAATTATAAAAGGCCACATTACTTGAATCTGCACATATACTACACTGATACATTACAACATCTTAGGTTCTTGGATAGAACGTGATGCTTATGAAGACCAACACCAGCTGAAGAACTGGCAGCTGTAATTTCACACAGCGTTGCTGTGGT
>NW_015386893.1:243147-282009 GCF_001527695.2 Protobothrops mucrosquamatus
ATGCTTGTGGGTATACAATATTTTTTGTTGTTCCATTGTCTGTGCAGATATAGAGATTGTCTGGTTTGCCGACTCTAGAACACGCAACATATAATTGTCCATGTGAGAAGCAATCCGTGTCTAGATCTAAACCGCACAATTCTAAAGATTGGCCCTGAGCTTTGTTGATGGTGATTGCAAATGCCAATCAAATTGGGAACTGCAATCTCTTAAATTGAAATCGTAGCATGTGTTGCTTTTACGCTGTTTTTCAAAAAAAGCATGTTTTTACCTGTCACAGGTGTGACATCTATATAATAGTAGGTATATAAAAACACGCGTGTATTTGAATGCAACGTTGTGTCAAAATTTCAAAGCAATCGGTGAAGAACTTTCGGAGATTTAAGATTTTGAACAAACGAACATTTACATTTTTATTTATATATAGAAGATTGGAAAAGACAAAAAATGCAGTGTATGCAATATCAGAGAGGAGGCCCTTCATATAGCTGATGATGGATGGGGCTGAAATTGTCAATCACAATTCTGAGGATGCCACACATTAACTTTGCATGGATTGCCGCACCCAGACATATTCTGGGTGCACAATAAGGATGTGCTAGGGAAGTCTCAATTTTGATTTCCCTGATGGCTCTGGGAGTATAGAAGAGCAGCAGTTTCAACTTGTTGCCAGAAGAAATATGTATCAGAAGGTTGGTTGTCCAGTCTGCTGCTCATTGTGCATGAAACCCAGAAACCGAATATTTATTCCCACCAATATCTCTCCTGAAAAAGAGGTTTCACATGTCTAAAAGAGCTCTTTCTCCCAAATATTTGACGCCTTCGGCAGCTGCAGTTTTGAATCCTTCTGTCCTGCCATCTGGTTTGAAATACTTGATGGAAGCTAGGGGAAAGATATGCTCCAGCAGCATAACCCAGTCTGACTTCAGTGGATGGGCAAGAGGCACCCAAAGTAGATACAGGCCTTCAAAGGTATCAGAACTACAGGGTTCCAGTAGAAAACCACATGGAAATTGCTATTCTTGCTGATGCCGTTACTGTTGTTCCCAAACCGCAAACTTTCAACTTGGTAAAAAATATATGTCAAGTTGCCCTTGTCCTTGAATCTAATGGGGTGTTACATAAATGTACCAGGAATATTATCCCAGATTATTGAATTCCACAAAATAATAATTTAATGTTTTTCATTTTCTCTTAAAGTCTTGCAGAATGAAATAAGTCAAATTGAGTTATTGAGCCTCATGTGAAATGACTCAGAAATTAGAATTAATGCTAATGAAATGTACTAAATAAATTGATCCCAAATGTTTCAGCAGTGCAAAGTCTGTGCACACATTCCATACTGAAGAAGCTGGGCTAGTTATAAGGTTTCAGAGCTATGGAATTTCTTAGGTGAGTGACCCATTCCTTTGAAGAAAGACTTCCTAAGGACTGGCCCCTTGATGTGGAAAATGATGGAGACTGCAGTGTAAACTGACTCGGTTGATTATATAAAATTTATATCCTGATATTCAGTGCCAGATCAATCTTTTGGGAAGAGTAGGATATGTTCTTTGGAATGTTCACCTTTGTGAAGGATGGTAGATGTAGGAAAAGTTATCAAGTCAATACAGCAGATTTCCCAAACTGTGAAGTACACCTTGGGAAGGTGCAGACAGAATCTAGAGGAGTTGTACATTGTTATAATAAATCCACCTTTTCCAAAGTTTCATTGTGTTGTTTCCATTGTTCATTTCGGTGTTTTTTAGAGGAGTACATTAAGATTAGACTAGAGGGAAGTAGGATGGAAAAAGGTTTAAGAACTCTTGCAATATATTCAATAGCTGGGATTGATGGAATTTGTAGTCCAATATATCTGGTAGGTATGAAGTTGGGATGATTTAGTCTGGAAGCCTTAGTCTGGAAACTTTTCTTGCCTCTGTTGAGAAAAAATGAAGATACAGAAACTAAATATGATGCTTCATCATTGCAATGTCTATCTTCTGCCAATGAGAGATGAAAATTCCTGTGTAGCAGTAATAAAATTTGCAGAGATGTCTGATTAAATATCAAATAAATAATTGCTTATTCTCACCATTGTTGCTCTTTAAAATGCGGTAGCAGACATGGGAAGTTCATGACACTTTTTTAAAAATTAAATATACTTGCCATCAATAACAATGTTTGTGAGATAAATGGGACTTCAAAATACTCACGTTCAGTTGGATCATATCTCATTATATTAGAAGTATATTAATTGATAAATGCCTGCTAATGGCAGGGAAAATGTAAAAATAAGTCCTCTTAACTTATATTCATTTCTTCTTTTTTTTAAAAAAAGAAGACTGACTCTGCCCATTCTCCGATTTTGAAATATATTGATTTCCTGACCACTGAATAAACCCAAGGGAAGGTAGACAGAGGCAAATTGGCCTTCTGTGAGACAGGGGCTATTGAGAGTTTATCAACTTTAGTTCATCTTGCTTAAGGCGTTAACAACAGTGGAAAAACAGATATTGTGCAAGTGAATTTCTAGAGGAAAGAAGCACTGGAAAATTTTTCTTCCAGATAAAAGCCTCTTGCTTTTCAAAAAGTCCATCAGAAGATAATGATTGGACTTGTAGACCGAGAATTACCATTACAGAAAATTCATTTCTTGGCACTTTGCATGTATATCAGATTGGACAAATTAAAATATGTGCAATAGAGAACTTCAGCTGGGCCCCCATCTTTACACTGAGGCTTGGAAGAACTTAACTTTGAAGTTATTTGGATCAGTTAACTGAATTCTTCCAAAAAATAGGATTGTGATCATTCATGTAAAATTGGAAGCACATGATTATAGTTCAGTGAACAGAACCAGAAAGTGGAATAGTCGTATAAATTCTTTGAGCTATGTTTGAAACCATACATAAAAGTCATGAAATACAAATGTAAAATATCACAAGGAAAAAAGAAAAAGAAAATACAGAATGAAAATGTCTAGCAGACCAAATACTGTATTAGAATAAATTGCAGACTGAATATGAATCATTAAGTCAAGCTTAGGCAAGTAGGCTGTTCTGAGTCTGCATAAATTAGAGAAGCCTATAACTCTTATAAAATAATAAATAAATAAATCTAAAATCATTTTATTTGGGGCTGCAATAGTAGACATTATTTACTAGAGAAAAAAATAACTATTCTGTTTAAAACAGCCATTCACCCGAATCATGAAGCATAATCCTCAACTGATGTGAGATACGTATACACATACCTATCGATGCAGACATACTCATTTATGGGTATATTATGAAGAAAAATATAATTTGTGAATTATGATGTCATGGTCAGGTCCACTGTGACCTGACCATGACAGGTCACAAGACAGGACACCATTTTTGAGGAAATGGTGCATGATCATCTCCTTATCAGATGATAATTCCTCCTCAGAGAGGAATTAACCACCGCTAGACCAACCACACATCCCTCTGTGGTAGCCTTCACCAATCAGCAGGGACATGGATCAAATACAGAGGTAGCTGAGCTAACAGCCATGAGAATCCTGTCCATTTTCTAGGCCCAATAGGATCAAACTCCCCCAAATGACCAAGGCAGCCCAGACCCCCAGAGGACCTGCTACAAAGCCAAATACCAACTTAGAATGAGTCCATTTAGCTTTATACACCAAACTCCTTGCATATTCTTCACCATGACCTTATAAAACTGTAACTATATTAGGGCCTATTCTTATTTGTAAAGTAAATTATTTGGAGGGGGGAAAGAAAGAATGAGGATATGGGGAGGAAAGAAAGAATGAGGATAAAGAAATTATTATCATTTATTTTTATAACCACTGCAAGAGCAAAAAATATTGGTGATGCACTTCAGATGTGGCTTTACATCAACTGTGTGTAAATTAGCTAAATGGAATAAACATGCAGAACAGATTCTCAGAATGCAGATTCTCAGAATTCTTTTCACATGAACTTTTTGTCTAGTGAAGGACTGAAAACGTCATGCAACTTAGTTCTGGGCTGCAACAAGAAATTCTGCAGAAACTCTCCTGGATAAGATTTTCCAGCTTTCTACATTGTTTCCAGAAACAATGTCATGAACTCTTGGGATGGGAAAGAATAAGTAATTGTTATGGAAGATGTGTGGAGTAAACGCCCACACTCTTTTTGGTTTTAAAACCATCCTGTGAATGATTACAGTTGCCATACCATTGTTTCTTGTAAGAATCCATGATGTGAGAAAATGTTTAATATAATGACATTGTGACACTCTACTCCTTTGCAATCGGAAAACAAGAGTTAGGAGTAGTAGAAGGTCCCTTACAATATTTCTCCCCTTTAAACAGAGTCCTATTGGCTTAAAATATACTTCCCACACAAGTACCAATCTATTCCAGAGTAGTATCACATCAAGCTGCAGGTAAGGACTCATAGGATGGATTGTTCCACCATATCTGTTTTTAAGGTAACCTAAACAGCACCGGCTTCTTACTAATATGGGGCAAACATTTAAATTTCATATCAGAAACACCCTGACTACAAACAAGTTGGCAGGGGGAAAAGAGAAAATATATTTTCTAGAGGAAAGTTGCATAACCTTTCACTCAGAGTTCTGAACAAAATGCCATGAAGAATTTAGACAGTCGTTTCTTTTTTCTTTTATTACATCTATTATTATTTTGGGTTCTGATGCTTCTTGACATTCCACGCCAATCTTAGTCCTATGTAGAAAAAAGAACTATTGTCAAAAGTCAGTGAATTTTTTGAAGAACTTGAATCCTCCTAATTTCCAAACTTTTGGAAACGTGTCTTTGTATTCATGAAATTATGTGATTACAGCCATAACTTTAAGCAATAAAACTATATCTATAGTTCTTCCTAACAGAGGGAATGGGATTCAGTTCTAAGATAACTAGAACATAGATAATTTTAAGTATCAGCAAGGCAACTGACTCATTTACACAATGTTTCTTTTTTTTGTCTTACAGATCAGCTAGGATTTTTTGTCAATACTGTGCCTTCACCTTTGACCTTGCTTTGTAGTCTCTTTCACATGCACTTATGTCCACACCTATCAGATGATATTCAAGGACTATTCACAATGTTTTATGGAGATTTCAATCATCCAGGCAACTGAACTTTCTTGGTTGTTGTTTTTTTCTTGAAAATGTTTCGCTTCCTATCCAAGAAGAACTGAAGAAGCTTCTTGGTTGAGAAGTGAAACATTTTCAAGGAAAAAAGAAAACAAGAAAGTTCAGTTGCCCTTTGAAAAGCACCTTTGGGGTAGTCAATATCAACTTAAGGCAGGGGGTCTCCAAACATGGCAAGTTTAAAACTTGTGTTCTTCAACTCCCAGAATTCCTCAGCCAGCCATGTTGTATGAGGAATTCTGGGAGTTGAAGTCCACAAGTCTTAAAGTTGCCACATTTGGAGACTTCCCCCCCCCCCCCGCCTTAAGCCAAACTAGGCACAATAAGGGAAACCCATTATTGCATCCCTTTTTAATTGTTTAAAGCAGATGTATGTATTCAACTATCTATATAAACAGCATTGGACTGGTGCCTAGATGCTGGGTAAAACTGGGTATGATGCCATTCCCCCCCTTTATTATTACCAGTTCAATAAAGTATGAAAAGGTAAAGCAGGGTATCTGTTTTCTATCCCAAGGGACTAATAATAATGTATTCTTTCAGTTTTTGTTGACAAGAAGCCAGATTTGTGATCTGATCTCATAAAAAACAACAACCAGAAATTCAATTCCACTTTGGCGTCCTTACAGCATGATATGGTTCTAAGCATAACCTTCATTCTATGCATAAAAGGACATCTCATGTTAAATCTCTTCAAAGACAGGAGAATGTATTTAAATGTTTTGCTTTAATCAGCTTTTAATCTGTTCTGGGTTAAGAATTTTAAAAATGTTCATAGATTCTGACTGTGTGCTGCTGTAGTTTTTCAATCTGGTTTTTAAAGTGGTTTTCCTTTGTTCATTACTTGTCAGGATAATGGTATTGAGATTACGGAAATATATTTGTGAAGGAATGTAACACATAAGAGATGCTTTAACATCCCATTCAACCCTTATTAAAAGAATAATGAATATTAATTAAATCAACTGGGGACGAGCTACAACTTCTCAGCTGCCTTTAAATACCCTAATTAAATAAAAACAGCTATTTCCTTCAATCGTCCTCTTTGTTTGATAGCTACACTAATTCTGGTTGGAAAAGTAGCAAGTGGTAGAGAAGCAGAATGATGTAATTGTCTCAACCTAACACTTTTTTCCTTGCTTTTCTTTTTTCTTTTTTTCTTTTAATTTTTTAAAACAAACACTTTGTATGCTACTCAAGAACAGAACAGCCCAGGCAGTACTTGGATTTAACATAAGCTTTCCATTCAAAAACAAACAGAAACCATGGGACAACTATCAAAGAAGAGACAAAGAAGAGACAGAATTCCTGGTTTAATAACATAGGAACATCTGAACCTACTCTTGACTCAAATTATTCCATATTTCCACCCTTAGGCCTGGGAATATAGTACTGGTATTACAGAAGTCCCACAGGGGATGGATAGATTACTTTTCAGTTAGCAAATGGAAGATGTCAAAATATTGCAATTTTGATGATAGCATCTTTGTGACTTTAGAAATGCTGTAGTGCCAGTTGTGTCATACCTTCAGAAAGAGCCAGCTCTTATATAAAGTTTTACATGTCGTCACTGCATTTAGATTGCTGCTATAATCTTTGTCTTCTGCTCTCCTAGTCTTTTTTTTCCTGAAAGGAAGAGTTGCAATTGGCAACATCAGCAGTAGCAGAACACAGCCCACCCTAAATGTTGCTTGCAACTCTCTATCTTGAAGGAGCCAGGAATTCAGGAGGATTCCCAAAGCATAAATCTCCTTTAGGAAAAAGAACACTCCACCTTGAGTCATTGAGGAAGTAGTCAGAGAGCCAGATAGTTTCTGGACCAACAGCAACTTAGTTTGGGTAGGATTCTACTTCAACCATTCAGATCTTTACAATTTCCAGAATGTATCAGGTTAGGACTTGGCTCAGGGTGGAGATTTAAAACTTTCCCCCAATAGAGAACCTTCCCCAATGGCTTCATGTGAATGATCAAGAGTATGGGAGAAAGAATTCAAGCTTGCAACACCCTAAACCAGTGGTTCTCAACCTTTTTAATGCCGCGACCCCAACCGGTCGTAAGTCGAGGACTAAACCGGTCGTAAGTCGAGGACTAAACCGGTCGTAAGTCGAGGACTACCCAACCGGTCGTAAGTCGAGGACTTTCCCTGCCCGGGAGCGCCGCGCATGCATGGTTCCGCCCCCTGCACCGGTCGAGGCGTAGCTGGCAAGCGGCAGAGACGGAGCAGGCCGACCACCAGCTGGCCTAGCCCAAGGGAGGTAAGGCACCTGCCGGAAAAGGGAAAAAAAATGGCGGACAAAAAAATGGCGGACAAAAAAAATGGCGGACAGCCTTGCTTGGCGACCCCCATGAAATGGTCGATCGACCCCAAATGGGGTCCCGACCCACAGGTTGAGAACCACTGCCCTACACTGAAGCAGTAACTAATGTGATCTCTTTTCTTCCGACTGACTGGAAACCTCATACAGGAAGAAGCAGAATCACTGCCCAATAGTGCAAACTTAAAACTTTGCCATATTCTTGTTAAATTTATATCCCAAGCATAGTTTTCTTTCAATTTCAGCTCTACATTTCTTATCCTTTCGAACATTGTTCATGTGTTATACATAATTCTAGATCACTTTTGCTTTTGTTTAGGCTGTTTCTAAGAGGTTTGGGGTGGCTTTTTCAAAATGTTAGATGCTGATGGAACTCAGCAGTGATACCACTTACTAAAATATTTTCCTCTATCCAATATTACTAGCAAGACTATTCTTGGAATGGGAAAGTTGCTTAACTTAAGGTTTGATTAACAGATACTTTGCAGTCCTCACAAAGGACTGGTTCCATCTTTCTTAGCCACAGAGACAGTGGGTCTTGCTCCCTTAAAAAACGTATAGATGAGGTAATGCTGCCCTCTTTCAGTCTTTCCAATTCTATTTTAGTTCTGTCTTGAAGGACATAGAGAACTTTCTGGCTTAAAACTGGTTCGGCTGGTAGCCCTGTCGAACAGAAATGTATGCTTTCCTTCTAATTATTGTAACTAGCTTCTCCCGATCTACCTAGTATGCAATACGTTTTGAAAGTTTCTTGTACAATTGAAACTTATGGTCTTAGGCCCTTATAATCTTAAATTCTTTCAGCCATTTTTGATTATACACTTTAGAACTTCCTCTTGTGCTATTAACACTCAAGCTTGCCAGCTATTCTTTGTGTATCTGCAGTAGGTCCTTTATATGTGGCTGAACCTAATAAGGGAGTATTTTCAGAGTAAACCTTTAATCTTGCTTTTTCCATGGCTACTGTATTCAGTCTTTGTTCTTGTATTGATAAATTCTTCCAAGGGCATCATATCTATTTTCTTGTCTACAGATTGCTTGTTAAATATCACAATAATTTTCTCAGTTGCCATTTCCTCTTTCTTTACAGAGAAGATTTTTTCATCTATTCCAGTGGTGGCGACCCTATGGCACGTGTGCCAGAGGCGGCACTCAGAGCCCTCTCTGTGGGCACGCGCACCATGCCCCAGAGATGGCAACCGTCCCTCTTCAACCAGCCGCCCGCTAACTCACCGAGGTCCCACGTGGCCGGATGCATCCCAGCATGGCTGGTTTCCCTCCCCCCCGCCCTGCCTTGCTTGTCTCGCCTCACCCTACAGGACGAGCCTCCTGCCCACCGCCCCACCTGCCAGAGATCCCCTTGATCTCCCCCAACCCTGCCCGGCCCCCACAGGCATCCTTCCCCATGAGCAACATAGAGGTGACCACGCCCACCTTGGCCACACCCAGCCAGTCTGCCATGACCACCACAGCCACGCCCACCCAGTGGGCCATACACACCTGGCACCCGGTGATAAATAAGTGGGTTTTGTGTTGCAGTTTGGGCACTCGGTCTCTAAAAGGTTCACCATCACTGATTTATTCCTTCTTCTTTCTCCTCCTGGATATAAGAATTTATTCTGGATCTCTTGGGATTTTTGGTGGCTGGACCAGACTATTCCATTGGAATTCCTTTAGTCAAATTCCCAGTGATAATGGGAGACAATATTCCACATTCCTAAACTTCTTTTGGGGTTTGTACTTAAAGCCTGGATTTTTTTGGAGGTTTTTTTTTGTTTTAACAAAATGTAGGACTTGGCCATTTTTCAATGCTGCTTCCACAGCAGTAGCCAGCTTTACAGCTTTGCCTGAGGCAAGATCTGCATCTGCCAGTAACTCAATTTCCACATTGTATCCATCATAATGAAAACATTTTGTATCTTTTCTAGAATATTCTAGAATGTTCCACAATGGTATTTGTCTAGACTAGAGTATATAATATACAGACAAAATATTGCCCACCCTTATGTCCTGATTGTAGAAAGTTTTGTAACACCCACACATATTAAGAAAGTTTGCTTCTTTGGCTTATTCACATCTGAGATGCCAGCAGCTGCTGGACCATGGCCTAGTCTCTAGACATAACACTGCCAGTCCCATTTCACAAATTCTTCAATATGTGGGAGGGAAGGGAAAGAGCATGATAAATATGTCCATCAAAAGCATGGAATGAGGCTTACCAGTGTGAAACTCATAATAAATGCGTTGTTTATTTTTTATTAGATTTTTTCAGTATTTTAGTAGAGAAAGACCTTTCTGTTTTGTATACTGGGGGATGGTGGGACAGGGGTTAGATAAATAAATGCATCCTTTTTTTAAGAGTGGAAAAAATATTGCATAATAAACTAAAAATAAAAGACTTGTAGCTGTGAATCACAGTAAATTATGGTATTCTACTCCGAACCAATTGAACAGCAAAGTAGTTTTGTAACTTTTTTTAACCTCAGAATTCATCCAAAAATATGGGCTACACAGCTGCCTTAATGTGTGCAAGACAGAAAGTATTCCTCCATTTTTGATTGTTAATATTTTATTCATTCTCTCCTCTTTTTTTTGTCTCTTGCCTCCAAACTATGTCAGTTACTACTTTGGTATTAGCTGGGATATGGATACCTTGGTCCTTTCGTTTATCATTTCTAGCAATGGAATTAATGTTTTTTTTCAAGCTTGCATTTAATCACTTTATTTACATACTGAAAATATCCCTACTTACGGATTAGCAATAGATTTTTCTCAAGTTAATAAAGCTCTGTGACGGATTTCACTGCTCCAACCAGATTAGGGAATGAGAATAGCAGCTCAGAGATATCCTTGTATAACTTTCTTGTTGCCCACTAAGCTTCCACTCCATTAGACTATATTTTTAAAATATTATTTTAATGGAAAATAAAGGAAAAGCTGGAATGCTGCAAAGCAAAATGCCAGCTAATAACATATTTATTAGCAGCAATGATTTAGGCCTGACATAGGCCATTAGGAATAACAGAGGTTTCTCCGCTGCTGAATTAGAATGCTATCCACCCATCCCATACCAGTCACAATATCATACTAGCTAACATTTGCTGATTGTTACTTGCTTTTATTGTCTTTGTGCCCAGTTGTTGCTAGTCCTTGATTTCTCCCCAAGAGATATATGACAAAATCTGCCAAATTTCAGACACTTTGAGAGTATCCTTGGAAGGTGTCAGAATAAGGAGAAGATATTACTTTGACACCAATGCATCTAAGGACTACTAAAATCTGGCTCATTCACAGGCAGAGAATGAGATGACGGTCACATCATGGGGATGGAGATGTTGCCAGAGTATGTTGTGTTGTGGCTAGGTGTAATTGGAAAAAAAGTGCTGAGAAAGGTCCTCAAAAAGCTTTTTAAGAAAATTAAAATGGCTCATCAGCCATTGCTTTATTTGGAATGATGCACAACTGCCCAGAAAAAGCAAGCTAAAATGGTAGAGTATCAGCCCGTATGTCAATAAATAAATAAAAAGGTGATCAGTGGTTTAAAAAAGTTGCTTATCATCTCTTGAGAGAGGACGGGCTATATGTGTTTCAACTGCCTGCTTTCACTCAGAAAACAATTTTTCATTAAAAGACTGCAGGTTGAAATTCACAGAGAATAAGAGGAAATATGTCACTATTACTGATTCTTCCAGATCTTTTGGATCATATTTCCAGTACCATTAGTAAAGCCATGATATATACAAAGTGCTCTCTCTCTCTCTCTCTCTCTCTCTCTCCTTTGAATATATATATTTATATAGGTCTCTAGTGTACACAGAGGTAAAATGTTCAAGAGTATGGGCATGACTACATTAAAAAAAGACTGAATTTCAACTGAGAAATTGCATCTACCATGTTGAATTTTGATCCCTGATTCCCTTTTCTCCTACCATTTAAAAAGAAATTTAGTCAGCTTCATAGAGAAATGGGATGAAATTCAATTTGCTAAGCTTTGCTTAATATTTCAATTTCTATTTCTTTTCCCTTTCTGTTATTAGCAGGCAAGATTTACACGGCAATTCTTAAGCAATGGTGCCAACTTGTAGCCATTTGGCTCTTGGGCAAGTTTCATCAGAAACTTTGGAAAAACCCAAAGGAGGAGGAGGAGCAGAGGAGAAGGTAGACCTGGAGAGAGATGGAATGAAAGGATGAAGGAGAAAATGGAGAGAAAGAAAATGTTGAAATGGGAAAGAAACAAAAAAAATATTGCATAAACTGCCCAATCCCCTGTGAAACCTGAGTGGGAGGAAGTAAGAGAATAGAATGGCAAAAAGTAAAAGGATGCATGGAAGAATGACTGGTTCTTGTGTGTCTGTGTAAGACAGGGCAGCATGCAGTAAGGGAGAAAGAATTTAACAGAATGACAGAATTAGGGGCAATAAGCAGTGTTTGCCTTGGCCTCATTGCATGTCACCTAAAATGAGTACGATGCACAATTGAACAAATGTAACCCTCGTTTAAAATTGGTTCCTCATTCTTCTTCATTATGAAAGGTTTCTATTAGTGTTCTTAAGTGTGAAGCTTTCCAGCAAGGGTACTTCAGATCGATCACAGCTTGCAGTACTTTTTCAGAAAAGCCATTATTTTAAATTTTAACCACTTACTTTATGGGTGGTGAAGGGGATAATTGAAAACTGTTTTGGCATTAGCCATTTGGGGGTTACATAATGTGATGAGGCAACTATTTTAGGCATCTGGCTTGTAAAACGTTTAACAATATAATAAATTCTGCTCCTGGATGGAAGGCCTAAAGCAAGCCAACAGTAAAAAAAAAAAGAAAAAAGGCAAGTTTACTTTTTGTCAGCAGAGAAAATGGAGCCAAAAGGGTATCTTCACTCAGCCTGCTTCTTGTCAGCTGGTTTTTAATTAGGCATTTGACAATAGTCAAAAGTAATTTGTAGAAATAGTTAAAAAGTTCTGCTTTGTAGGTGCAGCAGCCAAGCATTCCAGACTTTGCAATAATATGACTCTCAAGACATCACATTTCGGCCTTTGCTGGCCACAGAAACATTCCACAACTAACAGGCATGAGTAGAAGGCCGGGTGCAGTGAGGTGGCCCAAAGTACTAAATCAGTCCTAAGAATCTCTATTTTCAGAAAAAGAACTGGAGTAATTGAAGAAACTTTTGGCCCTGATCTTTTCTCTACAACGTTTCTTTCTTTTTTTTTTAACAAGTTTTATTAATTTTCCAGCTTTATATCCAAATAATTAGGAAGCAATTGGGTAGTCAAAAGTCCAATAACAAAATCTTTTGTACCCATCTCGGGTTACGTCATCAAAATTTCCCTCTCTATTTCCCTTAATTACTATATCACAATCAAATTAATACATTTCTAATTATAACACGATCAATTAAAACATTTATCAATATATTTTTGCTTATACTTATCATGTCCTGTTTTTGAATTTTACCTAATTTCAATTACAATGCTCCAATTTAGCCTTTAAGATCCATAATATTTAGCTTTCGGGTAACCCAAATTTCCCCTATTTCATTAATAGTAGTTATCATATCTAAAATGCACATATTGCTTAGTTAAATACATTCTTATCGTATTTCACAAATATATTTCACAAATATATTCTATTTCTCATCCTAGTACCTCATCACTTACTAACACATAATATCCTTTATGTCTCAACCCAACTTCCATATTATAATTCAAAACTATATTCTAATAGATCTAAATCCTAAATATTAACTCAATTAATATCTTTTAAAGTCTCCCCTTAGCCCATTAAATAAAGTTTTAGGCTCCTCCATTGTAAATCAAAGAAGACCCATTTTTTAAGTCTAACTCTAGCTTTCTTTTTGTGCCAAGCAGGCTTCCATACCAGTGCCTTTAAATCCTCAAGTGGCTCTACCTTCATTACTACACATATTATTTGAGTCAAGGGAGACCATCCAGTTGACAATTTTTCAAAGGAACTGGCCCCTTTGTGATCATTAAAATGTTGCTCAAATAGTTCAAATCTCCATGTTTGGTTCAGCATATTTGTCGTCAGTTCAATCTGGTCTTCTTCTTCCGGTTTCATCTTAACATTCTTAACATTGACCATTTTAAGATATGTGGACTTCAACTCCCATGCTGGCTGGGGAATTCTGGGAGTTGAAGTCCACACATCTTAATTTGGCCTAGGTTGAGAAACACTGCTCTACAACATGCCTTGATCTGCAGAAGACAAGATAGCCAAAGCATTTGATAGCTTCTGAGGAAAGAGAGTTGCATAGTAAATAAAAAACCCATTTTAATAAATTTCTCTGGTCTCTTTCCATGTGTTATTATTTTTCTCACGTGCAGGATTGATTAATCACTAAAAATAAGATCCACATTTATTGGTTTTCATTTTTCTAGTCTCACCATATATCTTTACAAGCTTAAAATATCTGGGGTAGATAAACTTTTTGCAGCTGGAGATTTTAATTATTGGGATTTTAGGGTCCCAAGAGGCACAGTGCTGATCTGAAGAGGCATTGCTGAGAGACTTCACTGTTTTTTTAGGGAGCCTGGAATCACAAAGGATTTGGAGATAGCAACAATGGTGCCAAAGGCTGCTCTGAAGAAGGTTATCATAGAAAGGGAAATGATGAGGAGAAGGCATTGGGTAACTGTGAATATTTAATATTTTATCAAATTCAATTTATCTTTTATTGATCCCTTTAATGACCATCTAACAAGAATCAGGCCTTTTAGGAGCTGACAAGTATATTGTTGAAGCTTCTTTATTTGTTCAGTATCTAAGCCAGAGGCAGCATTTTTGTGGTGCTCCAAATATCATTTAACTAAAGGCCCACCTTCCTTTTGTGGTTTAGAACTAGTGGATATTGAATGTATGGAGACTACAGGTTCTCCTCTTTGGTGCAAACATTATACTCTTCTGTGAATTTTTTCCACTAATGTAATTTTTATCAACTTGTTATCTCAGTCTGAATAAAAATATTTAAAGCTTCGCTTCTTGACTGTGGTCATGTACAGGTCATGTACAACCATTTGTTTAGTAACTGTTTGAAGTTACAATGACACTGAAAAAAGTGACTTATGACTATTACTTACACTAATTAACATTGCGGCCTCCCCATGGTCATGTGATCAAAATTTAGGGTTTTTTGCAACTGGCATGGATTTACAAAGGTTGCAGAGTAATGGATCACCATTTGCAACTTTCTCAGCCGGCTTTTGACAAGTAGTCAACGGAGGATGCCAGATTTGCTTAGTAACTGCATGATTCACTTAAACAACTAGGGTGATTCACTTAACAACTGTGGCAAAAAAGGTCATAAAATTGGGCACAACTCACTAAAAATGCCTTGCTTAGGAATAGAAATTCCTGGCCCAGTTGTGGTCGCAAGTCCAGGACTATCTGTAGGAGTATCCAATCTATACGAAGTTTTATATCGAAGTTTTCAACCCTCTTTTATTGTTTTTCTCAAGAAAGAATTTTCTCCAACTTTAAAACAGAAACAAACTTCATAAATTATCCACTAATTAATTCAGCGTGGAACTGAAATTACCAAAGCTTTATTTTTGAATACCAGATTGAGGCCTAGCATTAAAAAAAAATAAAGCAAACATTTCCAAATATCTAGATAGCGAGGTAGCAGCTGGACCTAACACTCTGCTGAGCATATGTAGCAAATCAGACCCAGTGATGGAAATCTGTAGATCTTAGAGGGAAACAAAGAAAAAAAACTGACTTTAATTATGGATAGATATAAATCACTACTCAAAGGAAAAATAAAATGCCTAAGAATTAGCTGTAGAAACAAAAAAAATATGGGATAAAAATTGAGGAGGGTGAAAGAATGACATAAGAGAAATAGGGACAGCTAGCCGATATCAGAATAGAAAGCTTGTTTACAGGACATGGCAACGGTTAGAGAAAAACTGACATTTCTGTCTGCCAAAACAATGCAGCCCCTGATAACGAGAGCCCTCTGGGGATGAAAGGGCAGGCAGGAGCCTGATCTGCAGGCCATCTTGATCTACTGCTGGGGTGAGGAATCAAAGAAAGGAGAGAAACATCTCTTTGGAACTCTGCTTTAAGGACGGAGGTTGCTTTGCTGCCCAGCAAAATGTACGTCATTGGCCTGTCGCAGCTGTCAAGTGTCATCATATTGTTCTCTTTTTTTAAAAAAAGTGTATAAAAATATTGCTGCTTCTGTTCTGAAGAAAATGCAACTGTGGAGCTCAATCTGTTCAGCAGTTGCTGTTTTTGTCCCTCAGTGATGTACTGGGAGCAAATGTTACAGAAAATGGTTCTGTTTTGGTACGGTAAATACTACACCTTGGTCCCTATTATGTGCTCCTGATTCAGTTCAGGGGGATGCAAAGGTTTCCTGCTGAATCGGGAGCACATAAGAGGGATTGGAATATAGTTCCTGGAGATTAGAGATAACAGCATTCTATTTACTGTAACTACATTAGGCACTAAACATTTTATTGCAGGAAATACAATATGGTAGCTGCCTGCCGTTCACAGCAACTTTCCAAATAGTATCCCTGGCGTCAGGTAAGTTTACTTCAGAAAGCTAAGCAAGTGACTGGAGACAAGGGGATTCTACTAGAATTGGCAGCATTGCTATTACTGATGATGTCAATGAGAAGTTGATGATCGATGGTGATGAGGAGTGAGTCCAGGGTGGATTAGTAAGTCTGAAGTTAGGATGCCCCCACTGGTGCTGGGTCTGATGATAATGGACTGGTTGAAAAAAAGTGGTAACTTGAAGTTTGAAAGGGAAGGAAGGTAGTTTGAAAGGGAAGGAAGGAAGGAAGGAAGGAAGGAAGGAAGGAAGGAAGGAAGGAAGGAAGGAAGGATGGATGGATTACCCTCTCACTATTTTTAAATCAGCTTCATTCAGTTTTGGTGTCAGAATTTCCAGCCTGCATAACTTTAGTGTCCCAGCCAAATTAGTTGGGAATTTGGGATGTTGTGATGTCAAGGTATCTGGAGAACTTCATATTGGAAAGTCTGTTTCTAAGTCTGAAGAAAAAATGCCAGGCGATTCAAGTGGAACATCCTGCATCCCATTGTAGCTTAGGCCTAGGTGAGGAAGCCAAAGAATTCACAGAAAGGAGGGACTTCAAAGAACATGAGACAAGTTCTTCAGATCTTATCTTTAAACCCACCAAGTCCCTGCAAATATATTTCCGTGCGGATGCATAGAGCATTTACCAGCAAAATTTATGACACAGACTTAAGAGATGTTTGAAGAATATCAGCATGAAGCATTAAAGTATTTTAAACCATGTGAGGACTGGCAAAAAGAAATAATTACTGCAGTTTGAACATTGCTTGCTTACGTTACGTTAATCTGGCAGGGCTTTATAAAAAAGCAGCCACTGCATCGGATGTTATCCTTTTTATGCTCTTTGTCTCATCATTTTTCTTTCCTGTGTCTGTCATAAACAATCATAGACAATCATCTTAATCCTACTTTTCCAACCTGGAATTCACCAGAAATGTTAGGACTGCAACTCCCCAAATTCCATTCTAGAAAGTTCTAGACTAGACTGCTAGTTGTTCCATAATCCCTGTAGTTCCAACTTCAGTCTCTTAAATGGTAGTTTACACATAGTGTAGCAGAATGCCTTAATGCTTTTGCATGTACATTACAATGAGAGGTGAGGCATCTATTTCCCACACATTTCTTTAACAGATCTAAGGGGAGGGAATTTCCAGGAAAGAAATGGCGGATTGAAGACAGCTCTGCAAAAAGTAGAGCCAATGACTGGTAGAATGAAGAGCCGGTGAGTAGACCTGCTCTTCAATCATTCTTCATTGGACAAGCAGAGGACTTGAGATTGCTCACATGTATTCTGGACAGTTGCTCCTTGAAAGGAGATTACAAAACAGAAGACAATATACATACATACATACATATATACATATATACATACATACATACTGTATATATTAAACATTCCAGTTTGCTCTTACTGAAATGAATGCGATACTAAGAGATTTATGGCACAAAACTGGCACAAAACTGTTTTGAGGGTCTGAATGTGTAATTTGAGGGTCTGAATGTGTAATTTGAATCTTACTGTGTACAGTATATATATGTACACACACACACACACACAGACACACACAGACACAGACACACACACACACACGGAGTATATAGCAGATGTTATTATAAAGATCCTCAAACATCACAGTTCTAAGACACTTACAAAAGGAAACCAAACACACAAACTTTTTGTTGCTCCGGATGAGTTGAAAACCCTGAACACAATGCTTGACTTGCTTTTACATTTCTTTGTCTTGACCACTAGATGCCAGTATATTTTCACAGAACCTAATCAAATAACCAGATTTTTACATTATTTTTCTCAGAATGGAGAACTTTCCACTGAATTGTCTTCAGTTAAAGATGTTGCCAATAGTTCCTTCTTTTCTATAAAAACCATACTTTTGTGCTTCTAGCGATTTTCAAAAACATTGCCAATACCTTCCATTAAACGTGCCAGCCAGATATTTTCCATTACCATAAATAACCTTAGATTGACCTCTTACAGTCTCATTACAAAAAGTTAAATTAAGCAATGCCGTAATGGTCTTGAAAAGCGTTTATGTTCATAGCTTCATGATCATATTTATCCATTTAGCTCCATGTGAACTGGCAAAGGCAGAAGTACTACTACTTGCATGGAACAAGCTCTTGGGAGAGGGATACAGTGGGCATTTTCTGACATACTCGTGCTCCATGTGTTTGCTTGAAACCTATAAGCCAGGAACAGGGAGAAAATGATACCATTTTGTCAGCAGCTTCTGGGGAACCCAAAGGAAAAGATTTGTTTACTTAACACAAAGAGTGGGGAACTTATTTGGGCGAAGAACTGAACTGGCTTCAAACAAAAATGTCAAACTGCCTCCTATGCTTATCTTTAAGAGGAAAACTTATCCTAAAGAAACTCTACCACCTGGCATTATTGTTCACGTGCATGAGAAGGGATGGATGAACGAAGACATTATGGCCATTTGGTTTGCAAAAGTTTGGTCCAGAAGACCTGGAGGGCTCTTAAAGAAGCCAGCTCTATTTATCTATGATAGTTTCCGAGCACATTTAACAGAAAAGATAAAAAGGATTGCATCGGATTTGCGAACACAGCTAGCAGTTATTCCTGGTGGACTTACAGGTCAGCTACAGCCACTGGATGTTTCAATTAACAAGCCATTTAAAGCCCTGATGAGAGAAGAATGGAGTAGATGGCTTGAAAAAGCAGGTGATAACTTGACACCGACAGGAAGAGTGAAAAAACCAACCATTACTGAGGTTTGCAATTGGGTTCTAAACTCATGGAATGGCGTTACGAAAGCGGTTATTGTGAAGTCCTTCAAGAAATGTGGAATCGGCAATGCCATGGATGAAACTGAGGATGATCTCATCTATAGAGACGACGACTCAATAGAAAGTGATGCAACAGAAGTTGAAGAAAGTGATATATTTGAAAGTGAGGAAGAACAAAGCAGTGTTGCAATAGAGGCTGAGTAAAGAGCATGCCATCCCTGCTGAGCATTGAACCAATGCTGTGGATGGCACTGTGCAGGGTCACTTGTTCTGATTGCCACTAATGATGTGGCCTGTTCTGATAGTAAATGCTGTGCATGGCCACTTGTTTTACTGCCACTAAAGATGTGGTCTGTTTTCATTGTTTTGATTACCAATAAAATAGAAAATATGCGCAAAACTAAAGATGTGGCTTGTTTAATATTTAAAATGTTGATTTCTGAATTTGTGTTTAGAAAATTGGGGTGCGTCTTATAGATGGAAAATACGGTACCTAGTAGCTGTAGAAAAAAAAATCAAATCTTATTACTGTTATATTGGCAGAAAAATGGTTAGATGATTCTGGAAGATACTATAGGTCACTAGGAAGTCCTTGCCTCCTGTCGGAGATGTTTTTCTTGTCCTCTCATTTGTTTATCTGCTCTTTCAATAATCAGACATGTGCCTCTATTCCACCAATCAAGGAGCTGGAAAAGTTAGCATGCAGACTTTGGGGAACAACTTGCATCCAACCACACAGAGTTTAGGTGGGATACCATCACTCCTACTAAAAGTACTATTAGGAATAGTAATAATAAGCATATATCTATGTCAGCTACAAATTACTGCCAAGATATCATTAGGAATGGAAACTCAGGGTATTATGAAGGAGGGGGCATTAAAATAGCTAATTGGAATGTTGCCTTTTCTTTTCTTAATCACGTTTTGTTTTATATATCAGGGTCTGCTTCATAAATGCAAAGGGATGCCAAATTGGAGTTGAGGAGAAATTAGATTCCTTTTCTCACTGAGACTGAACACTTACGGGCTTAGTGGAAGATATGATGTGGCAGACACTTTTTAATCTCTTCTGATTTATTATTGGAAAACATGCTGATAGGTAGCTGTGGTATTTTAATTTATTCTAACTTCAAGATTAATTGTAAAAAAATCAGTCTGATTTGCCCATAAGTTTATTTTTTTCTGGCTGGTTTTGCAGTAAGGCCAGAAAGATGTCAAGAAAGCTCTGAGAAGGGATTCCATACCCTCAAAAGTGCCAGGAATTTTCTTTTGCAGGAATCTTGTTTGCATATTCTGCACAAAAAAGATATATGGGAAGAAGAAATCTTTTTGCCTGTATCAGCCCCAATCTAGGGCTATCCACACGCAGCAGTCGCTACTGCGACAATCATTTTTATGTTAAATTTGGATTGCTAACAAAGACTTAAAGAGAACCCTTTAACTCTTTGTTAGCAATCCAAATTTCACACACACACACACACACACACACACACACACGCACACACACACAAACACACACACACATGTCCTTAATAGTATTAAAAACACGAATCCCGGGTATACACATAATGTGAAGTAAAATAAGGTGATCACCAGGATAAAATCATAAACACAACTGTTTAATCTACAAAACTAAGCTTTCGTCGGCCACACTACCGTCATCGTCAGGGTATAAAATGCTGGATCCGGGAGTCCATTTTTATGTGGCTGGCTGCCTCTGCGCTTTGACCCTGGAATGGGCCTTGGTCCGCCCATCAGCATCGGCTGTGTAGTTCTTAAAGGGGCCGTTTCTAAAGTTGTCCTGATGTATCTCCTGCACTCTCATATATGTACTGAGGGGGCAATGAGGGTAACAAGTAGTGGAGCCATTCCAAAGACACGCCCAGTTAGCAACCCATTAACACACACAGGAGCTCACCCGTTAGCGAGAGAGAGAAGGGGGGGGGCGATAAGAAACAGGAACAATGAGATGACCAACCCCCAGGGGTTTACACACGGGCAATGAAAGCAACAGGGCTGGCAAATAAAAGAACAGAGCTTGAAGCACAGACGCGAGATAGTGCAGCAATACAGAGGCAAACTAAGATGAATGAGGGGGTGGGGAGGGACGACCGGGAGCAGATGAACAGCGGATCTCCAGGAACCCACACACGCACAAAGAAAACAACAGCAACTGGAGAGGAGAGGACAACTTTAGAAATGGCCCCTTTAAGAACTAAACAGCCGATGCTGATGGGCAGACCTATGACCCGATCCAGGGTCAAAGCGCAGAGGCAGCCAGCCACATAAAAACGGACTCCCGGATCCAGCATTTTATACTCTGACGATGTCGGTAGTGTGGCCGACGAAAGCTTGGTTTTGTAGATTAAACATTTGTGTTTATGATTTTATCCTGGTGATCACCTTATTTTACTTCACACACACATATATACATATACATATACATATACATAGAATGATAAACCATGGGACGACCTGTTGCTCTGAGGTGAAACATATACTGTACATACATACATACATACATAAATCCCCCACGCGACGATGGAACGAAGGAGCTAGTAATATCAACGGTGCTGCAGGAACTGATGATACCAGTAAAAGCCCTGAGATCAACCCCTGGGGGAATCCGGAATTCGGCGCCATGAATGCGGGGGGGGGGGTGCGGTTTGGGAAGGATTCTGAACGCAGGGCTGCCTGTAAGATCCAGGAGAGAGAGCTCGAACGGAGAAGAAGTAGGAATGGTGAAAGGAAGGGAGCACACGCCTACCCCATCAGTGCACGTGAGACTGGGGAGGATGAGTACATACACCAACACCATGCGGCCCCACGAACAGGACGTGGAGGGCCAACTGTGCGCAATGCAAACCGCACCCCACAGCATGGGGAGTTGGCAAGGGGGGAGACAAACGAAGGAAGTGTAGGGATAGAGGATATAGGGGAATATATTGGAAAAGAAGAAGAGTGCGGTAACTGTAGCAGTACCACCCAGATCGGAACAACGGCACATAGGGGAGGAGAAGAGATGCCACCTAATACCCCCCCCAACCTATATAAGAGAAGTGACGGGTGGTAGCAGTAACACAGCTAGGAAGGGAGAGGAGGGAGGAAAAACTACGATGGATATAGTGAAAGTAATGAATATCAAAGAAAGTACAGTCGGGCAGAGGGAAGGGGGAAGAGGCACCACAACACGGTATCAGATTAGGAGCCCCAATGTAAAACTTAATGAGGTGACACTTAACAACCCCGTAACTAATGGGAAGACAGTGGATACGGGGGGGGGGAACATCTCTAAGAGAAGGGAGGGAGGGAAGGGTACTTTAGCAGGCAGCAAAGCTGACGTCATTGAAACAAAAAGAGCAACCTTTAAGTGCGAGAAAGGAGACCAAAACGCAGGTGTGGTAGGAATAATTAGATCACAGGCTGATTGGTTGGGGCCGGTCACGCGCTCTAGGAGCTGAGCGCAGATGCTAAACAACCTTACTTAAGGCACACCTATAGACTGGCTTGTTAACCCTGATGATGCTGGGAGCTCCCAGCGAAAGCTTGGTTTTAAATTAAAGTTTTAAATTCTTTGTTCTCCTGGTGATCGTGAGTTTTTATCTATTTTATAATACATACATACATACATACATACATACATACATACATACATACATACATACAGTATTTACATCAAGAGGCTAGGTCTTCAATAAAATGGATTCTTTTCCCCTGTGGAAACTTGGCGTAAGAAATTACTATGACATCTGGAAGGCAAGTTTCCTTTTAGGCAGCCAGGTTAGATCTTGAAAGCAAAGTCTTCTGGGATCAGACTTTGCTGACATAAGTGTAGAGGCTGCTCTTCCAGCCAAAATTGCATTGCTACCATCTAAATCATTTTTAACAGACTTGGCTCTTTAACTGAGATTTGGGAGGTGGAGGCAGGAGAAAACCAAAGCCGATTCTGAAAAAGGTGTCAGAAAATGTTTCTCTGAACAGTCTTCTGCAGGCATAAAAATGAAAGGTAATTTTATTAAGCACTTTTTCATTCTCACCCACTTTTCACATTTGCCTACTAAAAAGATTAATCACCATAGATTTCAAGTGATTAACCATATTAGAAGTAATCTCGAGCTGTTATTCCCTGTTTGGAGGTGCATGAAATGTCTTTATCTCTTCTAAATGTGTTTATTGGATCCAGGTATACCTCAGATGTTTTGAAAAAGAAAAGAAAAGAAAAAGAAACTAGAGATAACACCAATATATCTGAATTTGGCACATGCCAATTTAATGTTATAGCTGTACTCAGATATATAGTGTTATGAAATTAGATATATAGCTCTCTTGACTTTGCCAGAACATTGTGCCCGGTTACTGCTGCACTGATCTAGTTACATTCAGGTTCAGTAGTGTCCAACCTTGGCAACTTTAAGACTTGTGGACTTCAATTCCCAAAATTCCCCAGCCAGTATGGGAATTCCCATTCTGGGAACTGAAGTCCACTCGTCTTAAAGTTGCTAAAGTTGGATGCCCCTGCTCTAGCCCTTATTTATTGAAGGTTCTCTCCTTCTCTGGTTCTTAATGGTGAAGCCAGAACTGGGATGAGCAGTCCTTCAAAGAGAGGATTAGGAGATGGAATCCTAAAATATGTCAAATTTGAAATATGAATCAAAATAAAAATAATAGAGAGCTTTGTTCAATCACGTATACCTTGCAGTAACAGGAATTCAGCCTTTTGAGAGTGTGCATTAGAATGGTAGAAGACCATTTGCGAAGGGGGAAAAGTGGCCTCAGAAAGCACTGATAACAGGAGGAAGCCAAGAGGGCTCTCCTAAGCCCAATAATGAGAGAAGAGAAATGAATGACTGCTATGTTACAGGTTAGTTGGATAGAGCTGCACATTCCAAAATTGTGTATAAAATATCACCATACATACATCACCAAACATCACCATCTTGCCAGCTGATAAAAGAAGATGCACAGTCATCCCGAACACAGATGATTACAAGGCCAAGGTGAACAGTCTTCTGAAGGACATTGCCACTTACCAGACTCTGAATAGAAGTACCACCAGCAGTTACAAAAAAAGGTCATTGATTTCTTGCAACAACTACTAAAGGACAATGCCACTGACAAGCCACAATACTACCGTCTTTACCCTGGAGAAGCCATGCCATGCATATATGGACTCCCCAATATCCACAAAGAGGGAACACCACTCAGACCAATTGTTAACAGCATCAACTCTGTCAACTACAACATTGCAAAATATCTAACTACCATATTAGTTCCTCTAGTTGGTAACATCACTCATCACATCAATAATTCACACAACTTCGCCAGCAAGGTTTGGAAAATAAAACTGGATGGTGATTAGACCATGATTTCCTATGATGTAACTTCATTCTTCACTTGCATTCCAACAACTGAAGCTGTCACAGTAGTGAAAAAACATTTGTTACAAGACAGCACCATAGGTGACAGAACCAACCTCAGCCCAGACCACATATATGCCATGCTGGACCTCTGACTGACCACTACCTATTTTAAATATGGTGAAGGTTTCTACAGACAAAAACACGGCTGAGCCATGGGCTCACCTTTGTCCCCCATTGTGGCCAATCTCTAAATGGAAGAGGTAGAAACCAAAGCCCTAAACTCCTTCATAGGAATTCCACCATCTCACTGGTATAGGTATGTGGACGATACTTGGGTCAAGATCAAATCACAGGAATTGGAAGAATTCACCAAACTTATCAATTAGTTGGACAAATATATCAAATTCACACATGAAGATGTCGAAAATAGTCTAGCCTTCCTGGACTGTGCTGTATGCATTAAGGAAGACAGAAGCCGTAACACTGAAATTTACAGAACCCCCCCCCCCCACAGGGCAATATTTACAGTACATTTTGATTCACACCACCCACTGGAATACAAAATGGGAGTTATCAGAACCCTACACCACAGAGATGAAGACCTGCCTACCAGCAAAGATGGAAAAGAAAAAGAACTAAAACACATCAAGGAGGCCCTCAGAACTTGTGGCTATCTCAAGTGGGCCTTCATCAAATCTCAAAAAAGACTTAGCAGGAGCTCCTCCATAACAGATGAAGAAAACAATAAATGAAGCAACGTAGTCATTCCATACTTTGCAGGAATATCAGAAAAGCTCAGGAGGATCTTCAGCCAACTCAACATACATGCACACTTCAAACCCAAGAATACACTAAGGCAGAAACTTGTTCACCCCAAGGACAAAACACCGTGACACAAACTGAGCAACGTGGCATATGCAGTAAAAGGCAGTAAGCCATGTGCAGATCTGTATATTGGGGAAACAAAACAACAACTTCATAAATCTATGGCACAACACAGGAGAACAAACCCATCAGGACAAGAGTCAGCAGTCCATCAGCATTTAAAAGACAAAGGCCACTCTTTTGAAGACAGCAAAGTCCACATTTTGGACAGAGAGGACCATTGGTTTGAAAGAGGGGTCAAAGAGACCATCTATGTCAAAATTGAGCAGCCCTCTCTCAACAGAGAGGGAGGGATACAATATCATTTATCCCCAGTCTAAACACAGTCCTTTCAACAGCTCCAAGAAGGCTCCACACACATTTGCACTACTCAGGTGACTCTGAAGGCACAGATAAGCCTCCAAGTAGCATTAATGACTCGCTAAAAGAATGCAAATGAACAGCTGTCTGCAAGGAGTATAAAACCTTCCATTCCCCACTATCCAGTCAGAGCTGAAGAAGCTTCTTGGATGAGAAGTGAAAGGTCTTCAAAGAAAAACAAGAAAGTCCAGTTGCCTCCTGAAAAAAGCATCTTTGGGATAACTATGACCTGGATGACTGAGAATCTCCATAGAAATAGCCAGTAGGTGGCACTCTTGACTCACTTTTCAGTGGTTCAGGACAGATGGTTGCTGGCACAAAAAAAATATATTGCTTCTTCAAGGTTCATTTTTGTCTGATTTAGGCATATGCACATTTAGACATATGCACAGTCTTTCCATATAAAGTTGGGCAGGAAGCTGGGCCTAGAATTGTTTTTCTTATTTTAGTTGAATGAAAAGACCAGCGATGTCCCAAGAGCACAAAGGTAAAAACTCTGGGATGGAGGGGGGAGGGGGGGTTAGCCCTGCATCATTCCTGGCATCAATACGGAAGGCTATTGCGGTTGCCTTCTTCCAAGCTATTCTGGTGATGCATTTTACTTCCCAGTCTAGCCTACAGCTCTGGCCCTCCCTGGCAGTCTCTGATCCAAGTGCTAAGAAGGCCTGGTCCTGCTTACTTTCCAAGCCCAGGCCAGGCCAATCAGCACAGCTACCTAGTGCGATGTTCCAAGAGCTTTTGCTTAAACAACAACAAAATGAGGATAGGGCCAAACTTACAAAGGAGTCTTGCCTTACTCAGTAGTGAGATCCTATTGCTGGAGAGATGGTCTCAAGCCTCATTTGCATCTTACAGTAATGAATGTGTCAGAATAGTATTTTGTTACTCCCTCTGAGCAAGGTTCATAATAAACTTATAGATAATATTCCAAGTAACTAGGATAGAACCACAGCTGATAGCAGCCCAAAAGACTGCAAACGTAGACTATGGATGGCTACTTTCCAACCTGCTGTCTTCAGCAATATTACTTTCACAGCCCTCTATAATAATTATGTTTGGGATTAAAATGTTTGTCTTAAAAGCCATAGAAAAATCATATTTTTCCTTCATTCTTATTTGACTGCTTCCCTGGAAATAAAATGAAGCAAAGAAACATGTGCTGGAGAGGTCAGTGGGGGTTAGTAAACAAAGATCACATTTAAACTCTGTATATTCTCTCTTTTTCCTACCTTATATCCTAGTCCATCATCTGTTTTTCGGCATAACAGTTAAACGTTTCCATGGAGTTGATCAGCAGAACAAGAAGACAACTGCCTTTTCTTGATATTGCTCCCTAATGAGTAATGAGTAGTATAGTAATTTCTGTACTTCTACAGCTGCTATTTTTAAGGTATATTCCATATATCAAACTGTATCATGGGAGGCAAGACAGAAACTGCTGTTGTACAGCTCTAATGGGGAACTTATCCCAAGCACATACTGTACCATAGTTCTTTTTTTTTCTGCAGGCAACCCCAGGTTCACTGTAGTGCATCTCACACCTGCAAGCAAAAATGAGGAATGCAATGTAAGTCCTGTCATAAATAATAGAGTAGCTACTGTCTTGTCTTCCCTGCTACGTTTGCTGAAAATGGCAGGGACCTGTTGGAGAACATCAAAGCAACGTGTTGAAAGAGGCACAATGTGTGACTCAGCAATGCTGGAAGACCAATGAAGCATGGTCTCAGACCTAACCAAGACAATAAAATAAAATATGTCCATGTGTTCTTTTCATCCACATTCTGCCTTTTGTTCAGAAGGTGAAGACAGGATACACAGCACTACCTCCTCCTATTATCCTCCCCCCCAACAATAAACTGATGAAGTTGGATTAGGGAGAGAGAGAAAAAATAACCCCAAATCACCCCATGAGATCCTTGGCTGAGGGTGGCCTTTCTAATTTAAGTCCATCATGAAGTAAGTCTTATAAGGATGGGGTTGCTTTCAAATACTGCAGCTTAGTGACAGCTGAATCACTTAGAATCAAGCCATCACTTTGCTCTGACCAACTCTGGATAATTTTCATAAACGTTTGTTCTTTTCAGTCTAGGATTCAACACTGCCTCTAAAGCCCCCCTGCCACCCACTGTTTTGACAACAATATCATAATCATCATCATCATCACCATCATCATCATCATCACCATCATCATCATCATCATCATCATCATCATCATCTAGATTTATTATAGGTGCCTTAATCCCAAAAGCATATTTCTACTTTCATATATTGTAGATATGTAGTATGAAAGTCAAATTCTCCATTCTACAGTATATCAGGTGATGATATATATTTTGTAATACACCCTATATTCTTTTACTGATGTCTCATTCTGTCTTCAGTACATATGAGAGCTGGCTGTCTTGGGTTTTTTTTCTATGCAGTAATTGCTATTTTCTTCAGGCCGAAGACTAGACAAAATTAAACTGGAATCTCAGACCAAGATCAAATCACGCATGATCATTCTCACTTGACAGTACATCCTAACTGGACCGTGATTTAGTGTGGTATATATGCACAGTATTGGAAAAAAAAGTCTGTGTGTGAAGGAGATCTCTTGAAACAATCTAGATGTACAAACTGAGAGAGCCAGAGAGCTATTTCCATGATTGTCCATCTGTGAAATGATGAGTGATATAGAAGCTAGTCTTGGATTAAGGTGAAGGAAATCCAGTTTAAATAATCCATGATGAATTGGGTGAACCTGGTCAAGCATTATTTCACAGCAAGAACTACTATCTTAACAGTTTTTTTCTCCCTGAGGATAAGATGAAGATGTGAAGAATCAGGCTACCCTGTGCTACTTCAAACAAAAAAACAAACAAACAAGCAAACAAACAACTACATACATACATACAGTACATACATTTTCTGCAACTGGATAAATCCATGGGAAATATTTTCCATGCAGAATATATTTCACAAGGTCCTACATGGAGGCTATTATGATAGTGGCCAGACCTACATTGGAACCAGAGGTTTCTCCCCCCCCCCAGTTAATGGAACATTTAAATTCATATTTCTTGATCTGTCAGCCGTTAGTTTCTTTTCATTTAATTGTAATTAATTACATATTCATTTCAGGTCATGCTTTTTCATATTATGTAAGAACTGTGACAAATTATGTACCACAGTGAGGAAAAGGGAAATGTGGTGAAATATGAGTTGTTATTTGGAGAACTCAAAATGGTAAAATATACTCTCCTCTCTTTAATTCCAGTTATGAAAAATGATACAAAACTGCTGAATCAATGACATTTTCCCCCAATAGCTGGGCAAAATATGTCAAAAAGAGTTTGATATATAGTGTAGAACAGATGATAAAGTATCTTAAAAGTGCTGTGTTGGCTTCTGGAGGAAGAAATGATGAACTGAAGGTAGCTGTGCAAAAAGCTGATGACTGTGGCAAAGAATGAAAAACTGGTGAGTAAACCAGCTCTTCAGAAACTTGACCTTTGGATGAGAGGACAGGAGATCACCCACAGGCATTCCAAGCACTAGCTTCTCGTGAGGATACCACAAATCAGAAATCCCTGACAGATTATGAGCACTGAGAGATGATGGAAATAACCATCTTGTCCTTTTAAAAGACACTAAATTTGCAAAGTGCCTTTTCTAATCACTTTTGGAAATTGCTTATTTATTAGTTTTAAGCTATTGGAAACCTTTGGATTAACAAGTCTGAAAATGCCAGATGGGTTTGCCTTCTATCCTTAAGAAAACAAACTTAACTATAAGCTTAAAAAAATAAAACAATTTGAAAGAAACAGCTAAATAAGACTTTGATCTTAGAAAGTTATAAATAGATAAGGATCCAGATAAATCTGGAATGAGAGTTTGGAATTAATTACAAAGAATCCTTCTTGTGCGGAATAGTTTTTGTTTGGACTTTTTGCAAGATGCAATAAAGATAAGTAATTTAAAAAATTGGACACTAGAGGGAACTAAAGATTTAATTAAAGGAGAAAAATACACAAACCTGATTAACAGCTAATTAACTGGGACTTATAAAATGACATAAAACATTATAACATTGAAAATACTGAAGGGCATTTTTGAAATATGGAATCACAAGCTAGTATCAATAATATCAATAGCAAAGTTTGCTTCTATGGATAAATTGTGTCCAAAAGATGTTATGGAAGAAATGGTAGTTGAAGAATAAGTTTTACTTGGCAAGATGGAGATGGCATCAAAAGTGATCTATAAATGGCAAACTATGAAAATAACATGGAAAAGGATACATATAAAACAAATGGGTTGCTATATCAAAAATCAAAAGGAAAATAGAAATAATAAACAAAGTGAGTGACCTGGGAAATTTTAAAAAAATATTAGATTGACAGAAGAGGCTTTTTATAGCTTTGAAGATTCTTGTGAGAAGTGACCAAAAAAATTAAGAGAAATCAAACTCTACCAAATTATTTGAATTATTGATATTTAATAATTTACTGTTGCACATAAAAGGGAAGAAATATAAAGTTGGTTTATTTGATCAAGATTAAAATAAGATATATTGTTTCTGGTAACCCTAATACTCCTTCCATTGACACTAGGACTGAAAAGATGATGCTTTATGGATTTCTCCATAGGCAAGATATGGGATATTGGATGAAGACATAATTGAGGGTAAACTAAGAGGGAGAGAAGAATTACAAAATTGTTTTGAATTATACTTGTTCTGGTGAAAGTTGGAAATCAATTCTTTATATATTTATTTTCTTTTTCTTTACTATATTCTGTTATTATATATATTTTTCTCTTCTTTTTTCTATTTTCCACATTTTTGCTTCTTTACTTTTTCCATTTTTTCCTTTTTTAATTTTTACTATTGCTATTATTGCTATTACTAGTGTAATTAAATTATATACACAAATGAAAAGTGCTGTGTTGTGGCAACACCTCAGCTCCAGTTGACTCTCCCCCAGGCCTCTCTGGTGCTGCACTACTTCAGTCAACCCTCCCACTACATACTCAATCACCTCCTCCTACTAATCTATTTGCGGGCCAGATCTAAACACATCACAGGCCAGATGTGGCCCTCGGGCCTTGAGTTTGACATGTCCACACTAGAATATAGACATTCCGTCCCCCCACCGCATTAAATTATTTTGCAGGAGCTTTGGGGCAGGCAAAATAACTTTTCATGCAATACATAATTAATTTATGGAATTCATAATTTGCTACAAAATGTTGTGATGACCACTAGCTGAGGCTACTTCAAAAGCAGTTAAACCAATTCACTCTTTCTTAATAAATGTTAGAACTAATGGAATACGACCTTTTTGTTTAGATGCAAAGTTTCTTTATCTGAAAACAGAATGGAAGAGAAGAAACTTTGGCTGCTCTGAGTCATAGAACAGTCCCAGGGACAAACTATTTTCTAGGTGTCTTCTTATGCCAATGTCAGATAATGTGTTGACATTGTTCTGATTTTTAAACATTTTTACTTATGCTTTTTATTAATGTTTCAATGATAATCTTATTGATTTGTTTTTATTGTCCCATTGTGTTTCATCCTTTGACAGGATGCCCCTTGGTCTTCACATAGCCTGCATGACTTCACAATATCTGGTCACACTATATCCTTTGATCGGATTCAGTTAAAACCATATATTGTAAAATTATCTATAAATCTAAAAGAGCACTTTGAATCCTCAGTGATTCCAATTTGCTAGGTTAAAACAATATTAGACAGAAGAGTCTCAAGAATAAACATATTGCTTTAATATCAGTAGTTAAGACATTAGGCTAGAAACCAGGAGCTTGTGAGTTCTAGTCCCACCTTAGTCATGAAAGCTGGGTACTCGGAATCAGTCATTCTTTCTCAGCCCAGCTAACCCCACAGGGTTGTTCTTATGAGGAAAATTTGCTTTTTTACGGAAAATCCATTTCTTTATGGAGTTTGTGGAGCTCTTAAACCGAGTATAGTGCTACTTACAGAATAGCATGTGGTTGCCATGAGGCAATCTCTGTAGGAAAGTTGAGCCTTGCATTGTATCAGTAGGAAGCCTCTGCAAAAAAACCCAGAAATTTAAGTTGGGTGCTGCTGGGCCCTGGGGCTGACTGGGAAGAAGGCTGAGTCTTGCAAGTTCCTTGGGTGGCTAGATGGGTAGTAGGCCTTGGCCTCAAGCTGTAACAGCCCCCCTAAAGTTCTGCTGTCCAACTTTAGGCTCTCTTGGGGGACTGAGTGGCTAGGTGAGAAGCAGACTGAGGCCTGCAGAGTTCCCGAGAGGCAGGATGTGGAGCATGGGGTGCATCAAGGGGTGGGGGAAAAGGCCTTGGAAGGCCTGGGGCAGGTGGACCTGGACCTGCGCTAGGCCTCCCAGAACCTCTCCTATCCAAGGCACCACGTGCTCTGCTTAATGAACCACACATTCGTTTAAGAGCCGCATCAGGGACAGCAGGGGTTGTGGGTTAATGGCTGTCACCACTTGTGACCATAATGGGCAGGCTCCATTATGGTCGTAAGTTGAGGACTACCTATGTGCGTATGATACTGAACACTGATACAGTGGGTAGGGTTTGGATTGAAATGGCACAAGTACCATTTGGCCTGTTTTGACTTAGCCTGAAAAATGTTCTTGCCTGTTTTCTCTTGGCCTTGGTAGAGGCATCTTTTCCAAATAGGCTGATGGTTCTGAAGGCAAATTCATGTATTTTTTGAAGTTCACTAAATTAAGCCACCCTGACTGCTAAGAGTACACATTCAAAACACAGCAATAATATTTTCTTGGCAGGTAGTTAAAAATATATAGAAATAATTATGTATTTCCTGGCCTAAGGAAGAACCTCCTGAAACTAACTAACTTACTGGAAATAACATTTGCTATGATAATACAGAGTTCTGGTAAATGTTTTGTTTCAGGTGCAAGAAAGTAGTATCAAGAGACGAAGCCTTTATACCCACCTTGTTCCAGTTTGCTGTCATGAGGATTATTGGCAGGATTAGTTTTTTTGGGGAAAACATCCTGTCCTCAGTAGTAGGAAGTGATTGATCATGTGTGGCAGTCTAAGTCAGGGGTCTTCAAACTTGGCCTTTTTATGACTTGTGGACTTCAACTCCCAGAATTCCTCAGCCAGGCACACTGGCTGAGGAATTCTGGGAGTTGAAGTCCACAAGTCATAAAAAGGCCAAGTTTGAAGACCCCTGGTCTAAGTAGTCTAATTCTCCAAGTAAAAAATTGGTAGGATATTGAGAAATGTGACCATTTGAGAACAAAAAGAAAGCCCATCACAAATGAGAATCATTTGCTATAGATTTGCTGTGAAGGACTTTCTCCTACCTTCCCTTATTTATGTATTATCCTGCAAAGTTGCATTGAGAAGAAGGGGGGGGGGATTTGCATAAGCAGACCCTTCCCCCAATTTGTCAGCTAGAGGAGGGCAGAGACAATGCCAAAGTGAATATAAGGCTCCAGTCCTGTCTGTATACCTTTAAAGTTACTTGAAAGGAATTGTAAATAGGGCTGGGATGAGGATATGAACCTGTGTCAGATATTATTTCTTTGCCTAGTTAAGATTTACTTCATCTTTTCACTAGATTAGTTTATTTAAATTTTTAATACCGTTGTTTTAGTTGTATATATTAACTAATCTCACAATGTGATTGATATTTATAATTTTAATTATTTATATGAAATTAAGGATTCCCTATCCTACTGTGCAGATATGTCTAGATGTGATCTTTTTGAGAATCTGCATTAATAAGGCACTATTTTTTCTGTTTGGTTTTGGTTGTATGAAGAGATCCTCATGTTCACGGAATTCTTGTATGCAACTTTGTGCGGAGAAAGTTACCACGAGTCCTTGTTGTAAAATAAAAAAAATATTTACTGAACTCTTTGAAATGCAAATTTCTCCAATATATTTAATTTAATCACAAATTCCTCCATTCTTAAAAAGAGAGAGGGAAAGCAAACTGAGGAATTCCTTTTGGGGAATTTATATTGTTTTCCAGTTATATCTTTACAAATGGCTATTTTGTTTGATTTTTTTTCTTTTTAAAAAACTAGAGAGGCCATGGAAGAATTGCTATGGTAGAGTTACAAGTGTGTACTAATGACACATTTATTTTACACTAGCTGTACCCGGCCACCCGTTGCTGTGGCTCAATCTGGTTAAATGGAAAAGAAAGAAAAGAGAAAGCGCACATTTGTAATATGTTTAATTTCACAATGCTTGTCAAAAAAGCATGTTCTTACCTGCCATAGGTGTGACATCTATATAATATAGGTCAGTGGTGGCAAACCTATGGCACGAGTGCCAGAGGCGGCACTCAGAGCCCTCTCTGTGGGCACGCACGCCGTCACCCCAGTCCTAGGCCTTCAGCTTGGTTTTATAAAACCTTTTCACTTTAGGCCTCCGCCGCCGTGTACAAAAAAAAAAAGGTTCAATCAATCAGTCAATTTCAACTTCTCATGGGAAAAAAAAGATCTTGCAAAGTTGGAATTGATTGATTGAACTTTTTAGTCCCACCCAGTCTGCCGTTACCACCGCAGCCACGCCCACCCAATGGGCCACACCTACCCAATGGGCCACACCCATCCAATGGGCCACGCCCACCCGGCACCCGACGACGCATAAGTGGGTTTTGGGTTGCAGTTTGGGCACTCGGTCTCTAAAAGGTTCGCCATCACTGATATAGGTATATAAAAACATGTGCGTATTTGAATGCAACGTTGTGTCAAAATTTCAAAGCAATCGGTGAAGAACCTTCGGAGATTTAAGATTTTGAACAAACAAACATTTACATTTTTATTTATATATAGATACACTTTATTAAATTTATTTTGTATATGAATTGATATGTGATATTAAAACACAGAGAGCACAATTTGTAGTTTTAGCCATGATGCCATCCTACTGGTCAATAACTGATGAATATATCAAAATATACCAATAGTATTTGAAGTTACAAAAGGGTTCATTGAGATTAAGCTGTGATGGTGATGTAACAAGCAAATTAAATATATAGAAGCTCTAACTATCTCAGAGGGATATGTTCACATTTTACACTAAATTTGCAAGAAAAGCAGCTGATGTAATAGCAAGAAAATTGTCAATATAAAACTACATTCTTCAGTTTCTGAATAGTTGTAAAGAAATCTATGTTTTGGAAATCAAACTATTAAAAAGTAAAATGTAAAAACAGAGCTCTTCAGATTGTGAATTAAGAAAATACAGCATTAAACATTACATTGCTGAAAGACAGAATTTCCCTACTGTGCTTAAGTGATAACATTTATTTGCTTTGTGATGGTGCACCATGAATCTTGTTCTTACTTATGTAAATATCTTTTTAACTATTCAATTTTCTCTGTTACTGTAGCTCCCCATAATATATGAACCTGTAATTGCCAGAGAAAAAATAGTCAAGAAGATATTTACATAAGCGGCAAGCTTCATAACAGAATAAACACTGGAGATACATGTTTGCATTGGAATGCAAATGACTTAACTAGAGAAACACAATGAAGGGCCTCATTTGGAAAAAGGAATTTGTCAGTTGTATTTATTGGTTGGTTAATTAGAGTGATAGAGATGAATCAGGGCCAAAGAACGAAAGAGGATTAGAAAGAGGCATCCTTGGTTTAACAATGCATAAGTTAAAAAGTGTTAGGAATCCCTGATAGTGGTATAACAAAATTAGTAAGCAGGTTCTGCTACATCAAGGCATATTTTACATATGCATATTATGCTGATACAGTGCTGTGCCCCTATGTCCTACCACATCTCAAAATTCTTTAAAAGTTGAGATGATTAGTTTTCAGCTGAAACATTGCTCCAGAAAAAAAATGTAGTGAAGATTATTTTGCCCTGGAACTATTGATAAAATATCTGTTTTACCTGCTTCTCAAAGGTTCCCTTCCTTTCATCTAAAGCAGGGGTCTTCAAACTCCCAGAATTTGGGAGTGCTAGCTGAGGAACTCTGGGAGTTGAAGTCCACAAGTCATAAAAGACCCAAGTTTGAAGATCTCTAATCTAAAACTATGGTGTTATCTTCTTTCTTTCTAGTTGCTCAGAAGGACAGTTTTACTGATGTCTTCCCATAGTGGTCACTTGGGGAGTGATTCAAAGCAGGAGTTTTTCTCCCTTCCTTTGAAAAGAAAATGGTTTCCCTGTCCAGTTGTGTCCGACTCTAGGGCATAGTGCTCATCTCCGGTTCTTGGCTGAGGGAGATAGCGTTGTCCAAAGACATTTTCCATGGTCACGTGGGTACATTCCATCACAGTTGGGGAAGAAAGTGAACAGACAAGGTGCAGGTTGATTATTGTCTTTTGATCTATCACCTGTAATAAAAATGGGTTGGCTTAATTGCTAGGCAAAGTGCAGCAATGAGGACAGATGTGAGGATGTTTATGCATTTTTATAAAATGTAGAAGTATGAATGGCAAAGCTGGAGCTTGTATGGAAATGCCCACAGAGGTTTTTAGTAGGAATTGTACAAATTTGTTTTTTTGGTCAGGACTATTAAAGAAAGAATATTTCGCTGAATTCTGTGCTGTGATTACAATTGAATTCATTCATGAACTTTCATCCAAAGAACCGTTTTCTGGCAATATGTTGTACTTTCCCAGCTGGAAGACATCTTGGACAGTGTTTGGTTATACAATGTTTTTAAATGAATAGTGGAAGACTTTAAGAATCATCGGCTGGTCTGCTGCTGATTTGCTTAGTCACTGAGCTCTCAATGGATCAGAAGGAACAGAAGGAAAGTTCTGGGCGCACAACGGAAATCTGCTAAACTTGGAGAAAATGACATTCCATGGCCTACAGCCTTTTGTGTTCTTAAGTACACAGGATCAACAGCAGATTATCAGTGATATTAAGCATCTGGGCTAGTTATTTATAATGTATGCAGTCAGTAAATTCAGTCACAAAAGGTAACTCAAAAAAAATCTCTTCCACAGAAAGTATTATCCCCATTTTTTGGACATCACTTTGGTCTTTTATATGTCTCTCTGTTTCATTGATTAAATCTCCAGAAGCTCCTCATTCTAATCCTAGGTGAGGAAAACATCAATTAAGTATGCTGGGCTTTCATCCTTTGAGGTAATCCCAAACTTTCTCATAAAATGTAGAAACATTAAAGGACAGTTTACATTAAACTTGGACTTTTGATTAAGCATTCTTATATCCTTAGTATTAACATTAATATTTCAAAAATATGTTATTCAAAGATTTTTTGATTTCCATTTGGAATAAAAGCCATCACAGACTGATATCTGACAATGGATTCAGAGAACAGTAACAACAAATTTAAATGAGGCAAATGTTCTATAAATGCATTAGATATAAATCAAAAAGTCTCACTTGCATTAACTTTAGAATAATGTGAAAGTATTATGGTGCAATTTTTTTCCTACCAAAATAATCTTTGTGGCCTGGCAACCATTTTCTTTTTCTCGCTTTCTCGTTTTTCTCTGCATTCAATATAAATGGAAACCATCTTCTTATAAAACAACTAAAACGTAGCGGATAAAGGACCACACAATGTATCTTTTCCCCTTCATTTGCAATCTTACTATGCTGAGACAGAATATAAATTAGAAAACACCAATTTTTGATGGGTCGCCAGAATCTGGTCATTTCAAACCCCATGAGAACATGACACAAACTCTTCTGATAATGCCAAAGATTATGCATTCCAGTAGCCTGTTCCCTGGAGTGCTCACAAACAGACATGGAGCAACAACACCATCCCCCCTTATGTTCTCCAATAATTAATATTAACTAGTAGCCAACAATAGTTTAATTATCATAAATAATTACCTAATCCCCCTGTAAAGCTAAATTGGAGGTCATATATTCTATGTAGGGAGATGGGTGGTTAAGGAATCTGAAATATAAATAAATAAATACATAAACAAACAAACAAACAAACAAATAAATAAATATTCTTTTTAGTATGCTCTAAATGTTTTCTCAGCTTCTTTAGATGACACTAGGGTTTCATCTCTCACTCTCTCTTCCTGAAATTGACTTGTATATTTATTTATTTGTATCTCTCCTTTATTATTTTTACAAACGAGGCAATGAACATATCCAACATACCTTCCTCTTCCTCCTATTTTCCCCACAACAACAACCCTGTGAGGTCTGATGGGCTGAGAGAGGGTGACAGGCCCAAAGTCACTCATCTGACTTTCATGGCTAAGGCAGAACTTGAATTCATAGTCTCCTGCCTTTCTAGCCTGATATCTTAACTACTAGATCAAACTGTCTATTAGCTTTCCCTACATCTTTATTTAGATAACTCTAAATTTTCTGTTCCCTCTGTATCTTTAGTTTCAAATGTTTATAAATCTCCTCTTCATGTAATTATCCTACCCTTTGATAACTTTTCTTATATTTCTTCAAAAACTACAATGCCTTTTCAAAAGTATTACTTTTCTGCAATATTGGTACTGTAGAACCAAAAGTACTGGTCCTATAGTGTGGTACAATATTTCTAGTATAAATCACTTATACAGTTACATTTATAAAAGCATGATTTTATTTTCAGTTCAGTGAGTTTCATAAAGATCATCACTAAGAAATTTACATATTTACAGTTTGGCCAACATCTCTTTCCTGGAATTTACTGATGGCTCAGATTCATTAGTAAAGATATAACTTAGTTATATGAAATATTTACCCAAATATTTGGCAACTTATTTTCTGCATATTAACCTCTCATTCATTTAACCCATACAGTA
Organism: Protobothrops mucrosquamatus; assembly: GCF_001527695.2. NCBI lineage: Eukaryota > Metazoa > Chordata > Lepidosauria > Squamata > Viperidae > Protobothrops > Protobothrops mucrosquamatus. The sequence goes on from NW_015386893.1 coordinate 281,270, forward strand.
TCTTCTTAATTCATTTAAGTTCTCCTCTGTTAAAATATAATTAACTCTTTGGAGCAGGCATCTCTTTCCTCCTTTTCTTCTTTCATTCAGTCACTCCATAAGTATTGTTGATAGTAATCTTGTACTCTTAAAAGTATTACTTGAAATAAACAATATGCATAGCTATATTAATTTAAATCCACATTTCCATGATTGTAAATTCAGGCTATTATTTTTAGATCTCTGAAGCTTTTGCCATAGAAAATTTCCAGATATAAATGTATGAGGTTTTAAAAAAATCATTATATAATTATTTACAGTATATCAGGTTTGATAAACATTCTTTTGAAATAAATTATGATAGCAACGATAATCTCTCTGGAGAAATAAGCAACCAGTCAATTCATGCTTTTTGATGGTGTCCCTAAGAACAAATACTATATTTGTCTTGCTTCTCTCTTTTAAAACAAACATTAGCAAGAACAATTGTACTACGATTTTGGTGTATGAAGAATCTTAAAGATCTCAGCATTCTTGAAAGAGCAATTTATTAAAAATAAAAGCAGATAGCCTTTTCTTGCTTTATAGAAAATAAGCATTCTGGTTTATAATAACATTACTATACTTTCTGACTTTTGGATTTCTTTGCTTTTTGTTCAATACTGCTGGTTTGATTCTGGGCACCAAAGCTATTCCAAGTTTTCTCTTTGTCTTTTTTAGCATGTCATTTGTAAATGATCATTATTATTATTATTATTATT
>NW_015386893.1:282294-288172 GCF_001527695.2 Protobothrops mucrosquamatus
TCCGAGGGGGCCAAAGTTTCGCCCCCTATAGTCAGCGATGGAATCAGCTGACTATGCCGAGGCGCCGGTAGCCACAGCCACTCGGTCTTGGAAGGGTTGAGCCTGAGTCTGTTCCTCCCCATCCAGACCCTCACGGCCTCCAGACACTGGGTCATCACGTCAAGGGCATCGTTGGGGTGGCCCGGGGTGGATATGTACATACTTTATCTGCACCTTGGGAGTATATTACTCTTTATCTTCCCACTGGTGGAAGATAAAATTTGTATTTGATTTCAGAGGGCCAGATTTTAGAACAGTGAAATATGTTAGAATCTATATTGTGGAGTTAATCTTACAGCTGCAAAGAACTTACTAGGTCCAATACATAGGAATAGTATATTACAGTGGTGGCAAACCTATGGCACGGGTGCCAGAGGCGGCACTCAGAGCCCTTTCTGTGGGCACGCGCGCCGTCGCCCCAGTCCTAGGCCTTCAGCTGGGTTTTATAAAAACCTTTTCGCTTTAGGCCTCCGCCGCCGTGTGCAAAAAAAAAAAAAAAGGTTCAATCAGTCAATTTCAACTTCTCGCGGAAAAAAAAATCATGCAAAGATGAAATTGATTGATTGAACTTTTTAGTCCCACCCAGTCTGCCGTTACCACCGCAGCCATGCCCACCCAATTGGCCACACCCACCCAGCACTCATCGATGCATAAGTGGGTTTTGGGTTGCAGTTTGGGCACTCGGTCTCTAAAAGGTTCGCCATCCCTGGTATATTATTATTATGAGGTAGGAGATGATTAAACTATCCTTCTTATTTTACAGTTAGAGGAAACAGAGCTGTGCAAATATTGAAAGGAGGACTTGGCTTTGGTGAAACGTTAAGCTCTTTTGCAAAACAGCACGGTCACCTTGCTTTTAAGAGTGACCTAAGTGTTTGCTATATTGCTTCCCCTCCTTCTCCTTTGGAGCACTACTCACTTCACACTACAGGACAACACTGAAAGAAACCCAAGTGCTTCAGGATTGCCTGCTGTTGAAGAAGATGCAGACTTCTGGGAACATGGGTTTGTCAACATGGGTTTGTCAAAAACAGATCATGCCAGACAAATCTTATTGCATTCTTTGACCAAGTGACAAAATTAGTGGATCAGAGGAATGCTGTGGATATAATTTACCTGGACTTCAGTAAGGCATTTGATAAAGTAGATCACAACCTACTACTTGATAAGATAGAAAAATGTGGGTTAGAAAGCATCACCACCAGATGGATCCATAGCTGACTGACCGGCTGTACTCAGCATGTGGTCCTCAATGGAACTGCATCTACATGGAGGGAAGTGTGTAGTGGGGTGCCCCAGGGCAATGTTCTGGGCCCAGTGCTCTTCAACATCTTCATCAACGATTTGGATGAGGGGATAGATGGGGAACTCATCAAATTTGCAGACGACACCAAGCTGGCAGGAATAGCCAACACTCCAGAAGACAGGCTTAGGATACAGGAGGATCTGGACAGACTTGAACACTGGGCGATATCTAACAAAATGAAATTCAATGGTGAAAAAGTAAGATTCTACATTTAGGCAAGAAAAACCAAATGTACAGGTATAGTATAGGGGGTACCTTGCTCAATAGTAGTAACTGTGAGAGGGACCTCGGAATCCTAGTGGATAATCACTTAAATATGAGCCAGCAGTGTGCTGCAGCTGCCAGAAAAGCCAACACAGTGCTAGGCTGCATTAACAGAGGGATAGAATAAAGACCACGTGAAGTATTAATACCATTTTACAATGCCTTGATAAGGCCACACTTGGAATACTGCATCCAGTTTTGGTCACCGCGATGTAAAAAAGATGTTGAGACTCTAGAAAGAGAACAGAGAAGAGCAACAAAGATGATTAGGGGACTGGAAGCTAAAGCATATAAGGAAAGGCTGCTGGAATTGGGTATGTCTAGTTTAATGAAGAGAAGGATGAGGGGGGACATGATAGCAGTATTCCAATATCTCAGGGGCTGCCACAAAGAAGAGGGAGCCAAGCTATTTTCCAAGGCGCCTGAAGGCAGGACAAGAAGCAATGGATGGAAACTAATCAAGGAGAGAAGCCACCTAGAACTAAGGAGAAACTTCCTGACAGTTAGAACAATTAACCAGGAACAACCTGCCTCCAGAAGTGGTGAATGCTCCAACACTGGAAGTTTTTAAGAAGAGACTGGACAGCCATTTCTCTGAAATGGTATAGAGTTTCCTGCCTGAGCAGGGGGTTGGACTAGATGACCTCCAAGGTCCCTTCCAACTTTATTATTATTATTATTGGGTGGTTGCCCATGGTTTGTGCTGAAGGTAGCCAACCTGGACTCTACTTGTGTCCTGCCAAAGATCTTCCAAGATGAATAACTTGGAAGTGAACACTTAGCTCACATCATTCAGAATGGACTTTCCCCAAATCAAAAATTTTGGTGGTCACTGTGCAAGAGTCACAACTTGTCTCTTCACAATGTCTTGCCACTTTGGTAAATGATCAAAAGGATGCATCCATAGTCTTTGGCCAGCATTGCACAGCACAAGGGCCAACTCCTGCAACAATTAGTGGAAAAGACTATTTGAGTTGTTTCATGAGAGTAAATTGGGAAGCCTCTTCACTAACCAAGCCAGTAAAGGGAACTACAATTAAGAATAGGTGAGAAATTTGTTATTTTATATTTCAGACTGAATGTACCAAATTGGCATAGTTGAAACCTAGAAGCACCTCCAAAACAATTATTCTGTTATATTGACAATTAGCTAAACTTAATAATTTAGTTATGTGAATTAACTATCTGAATAATTTAGTTATACTATTAGGGAAAGTATGCTTTCATTTGTCATTTATATAAGATTTTTAATATTTAAAAACAAGTTATTCCAATCATTTAAATAAAGAAACTTTATAATAAAAACTTCCTTTGAGGAACATTCGCTTGGAAAAATGTTCTTATTAGGAAAGTAGATACACTAATGCAGATGTAGATAAATGCTCAAGAAAATGCTTATGAGTTTACGTGCTGATTTACAGAAAGCTAATTGATGTGGAAAATGGATAGACTGAACATTGGGGCTGTGTAAACATTCAAAAGAATGCTATACAAACTGTAGTTAGTACAGGTGAGGAAATCCTCAGTACATTAAATTTATACAATAACGTGGATGATCCTTTGAAGCTGCCATGCTAATCTACTAGAGGCGGTGGCTGTTTTAAGGCTTGAAGAAGAGTTGGCCTCATGTGAATTTTGGGAAGGACCTTTTGGATACTTTCCCCAGACCCAGTGAATATAAGATTGGGAAAATAAGAAACAGGCTTGACACAGAACTCTGCTGAGTTACTTGTCTTGAAATTGCATCTGATTTTTAGTTTGATTTCTGTTTGTCATAATAACTAATGGGTAAGCCAGTTTTGTGGGAACCTAATTCCTATGGAACGCTCACAGAGTTTAAAAATGGTACTGTTTGTTCCAGGACAGTTGTTTTGTGCCTGAGCTCATGGTTATAAATCAACATTTCTGTTAAGACTGTTTACTGAGAGCCCAGTATGTGTTTTCTTATTAGTTACAACACTAATCTAAGATAAAAATGCCTTGTTTTTTTAAACAGTACACATTTCAAATGCCCTTTTGGCAATTAAGTGATCAAAGCCATTTTGCGAAATTAGCCTCTACTGGAGTAGACTGGGGGTGTAAAATTTTGTCAGTAAAATAAAAAAAAAATTGCAAAACAAATTTGATTGTGATACTTCTAAGTTTCACAACCTGTAATGCCCCCCTGCTCTGTCTGATGTGCCATGCTTCCTTGCTTTTTTATGTATTAATTATTCAACATGTGTGCCACCGCAATTCTGAACACTTACATATAATAAACCTTAAGTAGTCTTTGGCTATTATAATATAACCTAATGCAACATAAGAGAATAACAAGGTCTGATGTTACACTATTTGGGTAGCTGGTTCTTCAAGTGTCCCACATGCTTCTCCGAGGAATCATATTTTAAAAAATGCATTAGAGAGTGGGTGATCTGAATATCCAGGGGTGGGGTGGGGGATATCACTGGGAAGCCTTACTTTAGCAGCCTGCACCAAACTCTCACCAGGCCCATCCTTTCTATTTCTGAATTTTTAAGTGATTTAAATGTTTATTTCTCTTCCCCCACACTATTGCCTCCTTAGGTGCCAGTTCTTGGATGAAGAAGACCCACTGATCAAAGGAACCATTTACCATAGCTTTTCTTCTTTCCTCTCTTTCTCTTTCTTTCTTTCCTCCCATTATAGCAATAGGGAGCATTTATTTTTCATAAGGGACAAATCAGTAATCTTGCGGACAGAGGAAATGCTTCACCTCAATACTACTAATCACCAGGATTGTGCTTAGCCAGAGGGCATGTGCTTTGCAGAAGGAAGCTTCCAGGGTCAAACCTTGGCTTCCTCAAATAAGACTGGAAAAGATTCCTGTTACAACTGGATTTAGTCAGCTGGGTGTGATTGATTTATTAACCTCATTGGTTTCCTAACCTTTACTCAATCATATTAGTATGCGGCATTGATGTAATATTGTTCATGTCCTGGTGCAAAGAGAATGAAATCATAAAAGGCAAACAGTAAAAGGCACACTGCGGCTCATTTGGCATGCTAAGAAGGTCATGCTTCCAATGGAAAGCAACCCAAAATGAATGAAATCAGAGTGGAGCCATAGCTCAATGGTGGGAAACATATGTTCCTTACGCAGACCGTGCTGGATTGGGTCTCTGGTATTTCCTGCTAAAGGGATCTAAAGGGTAGGGCTATGAGAAAGCTCTGGCTGAGATTCTGTGGGATTTGGACAAATAGATATGTTTTCTAATTTTGTGTACAGCCATTTTAAGCAATAAGGATGTTTTTCAGTGGCAATCAATGGGAGAAACCATTGACTGTATTTCTGCATATGATAAGAAAAGTCCAAGCTTAGCTATGCTGATTATTTATACATCTGTGGAGAAGCATTCAGGGAATTCAAGTTCATTTTTCTACTTTAAACTAAGATAATAGCCAAGTATTCTAGGATACAGAATGTTTAATTCATGCATGAAAAGGACATACTATAGCTGTGTTGGGTTTCAAGGAAATTCCTGTCATGCTTTCGGATATGGATGGGGTAATTTCAAGCAAATGAGTTTTTCCCCCCAAAATCTCAGTGACCCAGCCTGTCACTACTGGGATCCCATGTTTAAAATGAGATAAAGTGTCTCTTTTTCTTACAAATGATTTGTCAGGCTCTCTGTATTGCTAGCACTTCTCTTCTATTAATGTAAGACAGGGTTTCTCAACCCTGGTTATTTTAAGATGTGTGGACTTCAACTCTCAGAATTCCACAGACAGGTTAAATGAGCCTGTGAAATACTGATTTCTGATGCCACTTTTTCATGTTATTCCCCTTTTATTCTCAATTTTCTATTATATTGACGGCTTTAACTGCATTGCACAGAGCTATTATTAAGAGATGGGCAGCCATATCAATGGAATAAACAAATAAAATTAGGGTTTTCTCTCTTTCCATGTTTCGATGAAATGGGAAAATCTAAGAAGCTTCACAAAATTTGGCCAATGTACATGAACCATAGAAAAGGGAAAGTCTGTAATGCAGTGAACTCTCTCCATATCTGTCTGGCACTCTTTAGGCAGAGCTAAAGATCTGTATTTGTGCTATCATAGAAAAAGCTAGCCTTTCTTCACTTGTTCTGGAATTCCAACAATAGGCAGACTGCAGCAGTTCTCAGAAAATTTCTTGTCCTGAAAAAGGTTCCTTGGTACCGATGCATTCATTCAGCAAACTTTCCAAGATTTTCCATCTGAAATACACAGTGTAGAGCTACATCCAATCTGATGCATGTATATCGA